>NC_084622.1:10795984-10818484 GCF_033978795.1 Nerophis ophidion
TATATAGTGCATACAGCATAGCACACACTCTACAGGTTAAAAATATGAATGTGAATAACTTATGTTATGTTATTCTAACGAGCGTTCAAGATAGCTCGCAACTAGCAGTGTTGGTTACTAGGTAGCGGTTAGCAGCGCTAGTTTCTAGTTCCCCTTTGGCAATGTTAGTTTTTAGTTTGCAATTAGCAGTGCAAGTTGCACCCCGGTTGCTAGGTAGCAATTAGCGGCTTTAGTTTCCGGCTATTGAATATCTTCGTATTACACAATATTACGCCTAATTTAAAAGTCGGTTTTATACAGGTTGTATGAATAGTCAGTCCCCGCTCCATTTCTGCATCAGTTTAGGGGTCCTGAGCCTGGAAAATGTTGAAGACCCCCGATATAAAGTGAATTCAGAGCGTGAGTTTAGATAATCATATAACCTCATGCCATTAATCCCTTAGAAATACTATAAATGTGTTCCTTGAACGCACCACACTTATGGGCAATTCAATGCAAAAGTGAAACTTTGTACAAATTAAAGTTTCTCTTATCCTGCCTCAGATTCATTATATTTTTTGATAAAATCCTTAAAGCATATGTGCCACAAGCCGGAGGCTAACTGGCTAAATAAAACGTGAGAGATGCACACATTTAAAGCTTAAATACGTCAAAGCTTTTAGATAATGTGTCCAGGTTGTATGTAGTCTGGTCCCCACACCAATACTTTAGTACCGGTACCAACATGTCTTTCGATACTTTTTGATACTTTGCGGTACTTTTCAAAATAAAGGGGACCACAAAAAATGGCTTTACTTTTACAAAATATCTTAAGGTACAGCAAACATATGTTTATTATGGCACTTAAGTCCTTAAATTAAATAGTTAACATACTAAAAATTTGTCTTTTAGTAGTAAGTAAACAAACAGACTCCTAATTAGTCTGCAATAACATATTGTGTCATTTATTTACCTATTATTTTGTCTACATTATGAGGGACAAACTGTAAAAAATGGATCATTAATCTATTTATCTATTTACTGTTAATATCTGCTTATTTTCAGTTTCAACATGTTCTATCTACACTTCTGTTAAAATGTAATAATCACTTATTCTTGTCTTTTTTGATACTATACATTAGTTTTGGATGATACCACACATTTAGGTATCGATCCGATACCAAGTAGTTACAGGATCATACATTGATTATATTCAAAGTCCGGGGACGTATTTCATGAGTTCATGATATAATTTTATAGTAGTATGCATAGTAGTATTTTTTTATGCATAGTGGTATCAACTAGATACACTCCTGTACTTGGTATCATTACAGCGGATGTCAGGTGTAGATCCACCCATGGCGTTTGTTTACATTTTGACGCGGGTGAGCTATTGTATCCTTTTTGATGCATAGTAGTAGTATAATAGTATACATAGTCGTATTTTTTTATGCATAGTAGTATTTTTTTATGCATAGTAGTATCAACTAGATATGCTCCTGTACTTGGTATCATTACAGTGGATGTCAGGTGTAGATCCACCCATGGCGTTTGTTTACATTTTGACGCGGGTGAGCTATTGTATCCTTTTTGATGCATAGTAATAGTATAATAGTATGCATAGTAGTATTTTTTTATGCATAGTAGTATTTTTTTATGCATAGTAGTATGGACTAGATACGCTCCTGTACTTGGTATCATACAGTGGATGTCAGGTGTAGGTCCACCCATGATGTTTCTCTACATTGTGACGCCGGTGAGCTATTGTATCCTTTTTGATGCATAGTAGTATCACAGTAGTATTTTGCATAGTAGTATGCATAATAGTATTTTTTTGATGCATAGTAGTATCAACTAGATACGCTCCTGTACTTGGTATCATTACAGTGGATGTCAGGTGTAGATCCACCCATGGCGTTTGTTTACATTGTGACGCTGGTGAGCTATTGTATCCTTTTTGATGCATAGTGGCATCATAGTAGTATTTTGAATAGTACTAATTTTTGATGCATAGTAGTATCAACTAGACAAGCTCCTGTACTTGGTATCATTACAGTGGATGTCAGGTGTAGATCCACCCATGGCGTTTGTTTACATTGTGACGCCAGTGAGCTATTGTATCCTCCTACGGTGTGTAGTGAAGCATGTTGAGCTATTACTCGTCCTCCAGTGATAATGCTACTTGTAAGAAACTTAGTTTATTTGTCGGCATGAAGGCCGGGATTATTGATTTAGAAATAGATAAAACTCTGCCGACTGCGGCTGGATGTTAGCCACATCTTAAAGCGCCTCTTCTTGAGGGTGTTTGTGTTACTTTTTAAGCCAAAATGCGTCAATTTTCCCTTTTCTGTCCACACCCTGTGTCTGCTTGTAAGTACTCTGTATGCGCGCGCTGCCGAACATGCTCTTCTGCTCGCAAAACCGCCGTCATGCCGGGGAACCTTTCTCAAAC
Source organism: Nerophis ophidion (assembly GCF_033978795.1). Taxonomy (NCBI): domain Eukaryota; kingdom Metazoa; phylum Chordata; class Actinopteri; order Syngnathiformes; family Syngnathidae; genus Nerophis; species Nerophis ophidion. The sequence continues at coordinate 10,798,416 of NC_084622.1, forward strand.
AGAGTATAGTACCATTTTTGATTAATTGGTACCGCGATACTATACTAGTACAGGTATACTGTACAACCCGAACAGGATGTAAACAGGATATGAGGTAGGCGGGCTCCGCCTCTTCAAGCGGCATGCAAAGTAAATGAATGAATGAAGCGTTTTCACATCAGCACAGAGGCATAGTTGGAGCAAAAAGGAAGCAGATAGAGGCAAATGTAAAAGGAGGTTACACTTGAAGTCACTTTACAGGCAAATAAGACCAAATAGCTTTCTTCTCGCAACAAATCAAGCATCCTAAAATCTGCCAGTAGGAAGAATGTTGACTTACAGTTCATGCAGCAGATCCGTGTTGTTGGTGCACCGATCCGAAGTCCTGGCTCTGATGTGAAAAAAAGGTACATCTGTTGGTGAAAAAAAGTGTTGATGTGCACCACGCGCTCACCTGGGAGGAGAGCGCTGATGTCATCCGCTCTCGGAGGAGGGCTGGCGCCAGCTTTGGGCATGCCCGCCCCCTGCGGAGAGAGTGGGGGCTGAGCAGCAGGGGAGTAGGCAGATGTGGAGGAAGGATGCTGCAACACTTATGTTAAAATCCGGATAATAATGTGTAAATGTGTTCCTGTGGTTTTGTGCAACCATCACCATCACGTCCTTTATTGTGTGAATTCCCCAAAGCATACATAGATATGGTTTTCTACACCAAAATTAATCTAATAATAATAATTTTATTTGTAAAAAAGCACTTTACATTTAGTACATTTACCTCAAAGTGTTACAGTGTATTAATAAAATAAAATGATTACAAAAAAATAGCTGGAACTAGTATGCATATATCTAAAAAAAATAAGAAGAGTTTTTAGGCCTTTTTTTAAAAACATTTACAGTCTGTGGTACCGTCAAGTAGTCAGGGAGAACGTTCCACCGACTGGGAGCGGCGGAGCAGAAAAACCCGGTCTCCCATTGTTTGCAGCTTTGTCCTTGGAGGTTCACGTAGCTCGGTGCTTTACCGTTACATTTTGTACAAACGCTTGTGTACTTTAACTCTGCATTCAAAAAATACAAATTAAAAGATAATAAAAATAAAAACTATAACAGAATAAAAGCTAAAACTAAAAGGTTTTTTAAGCTTTTTTTAAAAGCATCCACAGTCTGTGGTACCCTGAGGTGGTCAGGGAGAGCGTTCCACAGACTGGGAGCGGCGGAGCAGAAAGCCTGGTCTCTCATTTCTTGCAGCTTTATCCTCAGAGGTTGGAGGAGGTTAGCCTGTCCAGAGCGAAGGTGTCGTGTGGAGGATGTGGAGGCAACAGCGGTACTCCAAGTGGGGTACGTTCTGTGTTACCATGGCAACGCTATTCCAGAAAAAATACTCGCTGTGGGCCCACTGAATCGGTACGCACCTTAGCTCAGCCATAGTTTCACGTAGCTCTGTTTTTTAATGTCTCATTTTGTTCACACGCTTGTGTACTTTAACCCTGTATTTAAAAATATACAAATTAAAAGATAGTACAGATAAAAACTCCAACAGCCTAAAAGCTAGAACTAGTCTGCGTATATCTAAAATAAAAAAGGCTTTTGTTTAAAAAAAATAAGAACGGTTTTTAAACCTTTTTTGAAAAGCATTCACAGTCTCTGGTACCCTCAGGTGGTCAGGGAGAGCATTCTACAGACTGGGAGCGGCGTAGCAGAAAAGACCAATTGTTCGCAGCTTTGTCCTCAAAGGTTGGAGGAGGTTAGCCTGTCCGGAGCGGAGGTGTCGTGTGGAAGATTTGGGGGCAAGAGCGGTACTTCAAGTGGAGTACATTTTGTGTTACCATGTCAACGCTATTCCGAAAAAAATACTCGCTGTGGTCCCACTGAATTGGTACGCACCATAGCTCAGCCATAGTTTCACATAGCTCTGTGTTTTAATGTCTCATTTTGTTCACACGCTTGTGTACTTTAACCCTGTATTAAAAAAAAATAAAAATTAAAAGATAGTACGGATAAAAACTCCAAAAGCCTAAAAGCTAAAACTAGTATTCGTATATATGAAATTAAATAAAAAAACGGTTTTAAGCCTTTTTTAAAAAGCATTCACAGTCTGTGGTGCCCTCAGGAGGAGTCATGTGGAGGATTCGGGGGCAACAGCGGTACTTCAAGTTGGGTACGTTTTGTTATGGTCTCCGTGCAAAGTAAATATGTCAGAAAATACACAATACGATTGTTAGGATGACTTGAAGGTTTATTTCTCTCGGAAGGTCCTCGGATTGTACGAACAGCGCCATCTATTAAATCATTAGTTGTCTCGGACAATTAGGCCCTAATTGGCTGCTGCTCACGTCCTGTTCGAAAAGTGTCAGTGCAGTAGTCAGTCCGCCGCAGGTCTGCTTAGCGCGCGTTTCCATCTCAGGTTGAAATAATAAATAGTGCACAGGAGCGGTCAGGTTGGAGCGACTGCTGTGTATTTTCTTTATTCTCGCTGCAGACCAGGACTACATGCTGACGCTTTAATGCCCCACATGTGGTTCCACTCCCCTGCAGGACTTGCACACGTTGGCTGGTTCGAAAAAACAGAGTGCATACTGACAAGTAGGGTTGGTACCGGTACCGAAAAGTATTCCCATGCGGTTTGATACTTTTCTAAATAAAGGGGACCAGAGAAAATGGCATTATTGGCTTTATTCTAACAACAAAAATCTTAGGGTACATTAAATATATGTTTATTATTGAAATGTAGTCCTTCATCCATCCATCCATTTTCTACCGCTTATTCCCTCAATCATTGTTTATTTATATAGCCCTATATTACAAGTGTCTCAATGGGCTGCACAAGCCACGACGGCTTCCTCGGTTCCGATCCCACATAAGGGCAAGGAAAAACTCACAACTTAGTGGGATGTCAATGAGAATGACTATGAGAAACCTTGGAGAGGACCGCAAATGTGGGTGGACTGTTATGGACTAGACTTTCACTATTATGTTAGATAAACTATGGACTCTCACACTATTATGTTAGATCCACTATGGACTGGACTCTCACTATTATGTTAGATCCACTATGGACTGGACTCTCACTATTATTATGGATACACTTTGGACTGGACTCTCACTTTTTAAAGTTATATCCACTATGGACTGGACTCTCACACTTTAAAGTTATATCCACTATGGACTGGACCCTCACTATTATGTTAGATCCACTATGGACTGGACTCTCACACTATTATGTTAGATCCACTATGGCCTGGACTCTCACTATTATGTTGGATCCACTATGGACTGGACTCTCACACTTTAAAGTTATATCCATTATGGACTGGACTCTCACTATTATGTTAGATCCACTATGGACTGGACTCTCACTATTATGTTAGATCCACTATGGAGTGGACTCTCACACTTTAAAGTTATATCCACTATGGCCTGGACTCTCACACTATTATGTTAGATCCACTATGGACTGGACTCTCACTATTATGTTGGATCCACTATGGACTGAACTTTCACTATTATGATAGATCCACTATGGACTGGACTCTCACTATTATGTTAGATCCACTATGGACTGGACTCTCACAGTATTATGTTAGATCCACTATGGACTGGACTCTCACTATTATGTTATATCCACTATGGACTGGACTCTCACTATTATGTTAGATCCACTATGGACTGGACTCTCACTATTATGTTAGATCCACTATGGACTGAACTCTCACACTTTAAAGTTATATCCACTATGGACTGGACTCTCACTATTATGTTAGTTACACTATGGACTGGACTCTCACTATTATGTTAGATCCACTATGGACTGGACTCTCACACTATTATGTTAGATCCACTATGGACTGGACTCCCACTATTATGTTGGATCCACTATGAACTGGACTCTCACTACTATGTTGGATCCACTATGGACTGGACTCTCACTATTATGTTGGATATACTTTGTACTGGACTCTCACTATTATGTTGGATCCACTATGGACTGGACTCTCACACTTTAAAGTTATATCCACTATGGACTGGACTCTCACTATTATGTTGGATCCACTATGGACTGGACTCTCACTATTATGTTAGATCCACTATGGACTGGACTCTCACACTATTATGTTAGATCCTCTATGGACTGGACTCTCACTATTATGTTAGATCCACTATGGACTGGACTCTCAAGCTATTATGTTAGATCCACTATGAACTGGACTCTCACTATTATGTTAGATCCACTATGGACTGGACTCTCACTATTATGTTAGATCCACTATGGACTAGACTCTCACGCTATTATGTTAGCTACACTATGGACTGGACTCTCACTATTATGTTAGATCCACTATGAACTGGACTCACACTATTATGTTGGATCCACTAAGGACTGGACTCTCACACTATTATTATAGATCCACTATGGACTGGACTCTCACACTTTAAAGTTAGATCCACCATGGACTGAACTCTCACTATTATGTTAGATCCACTATGGACTGAACTCTCACACTATTATGTTGGATCCACTATGGACTGGACTCTCACATTATGTTAGATCCACTATGGACTGAACTCTCACTATTATGTTAGATCCACTTTGGACTGGACTCTCACACTATTATGTTGGATCCACTATGGACTGAACTCTCACTATTATGTTAGATCCACTTTGGACTGGACTCTCACTATTATGTTACTTCCACTATGGACTGGACTCTCACGCTATTATGTTAGCTCCACTATGGACTGGACTCTCACTATTATGTTAGATCCACTATGGACTGGACTCTCACACTATTTTGTTGGATCCACTATGGACTGGACTCTCACATTATGTTAGATCCACTATGGACTGAACTCTCACTATTATGTTGGATCCACTATGGACTGGACTCTCACTATTATGTTAGATCCACTATGGACTGGACTCTCACTATGATGTTAGATCCACTATGGACTGGACTCTCAAGCTATTATGTTAGATCCACTATGAACTGGACTCTCACTATTATGTTAGATCCACTACGGACTGGACTCTCACTATTATGTTAGATCCACTATGGACTAGACTCTCACGCTATTATGTTAGCTACACTATGGACTGGACTCTCACTATTATGTTAGATCCACTATGAACTGGACTCACACTATTATGTTGGATCCACTAAGGACTGGACTCTCACACTATTATTATAGATCCACTATGGACTGGACTCTCACACTTTAAAGTTAGATCCACCATGGACTGAACTCTCACTATTATGTTAGATCCACTATGGACTGAACTCTCACACTATTATGTTGGATCCACTATGGACTGGACTCTCACATTATGTTAGATCCACTATGGACTGAACTCTCACTATTATGTTAGATCCACTTTGGACTGGACTCTCACACTATTATGTTGGATCCACTATGGACTGAACTCTCACTATTATGTTAGATCCACTTTGGACTGGACTCTCACTATTATGTTACTTCCACTATGGACTGGACTCTCACGCTATTATGTTAGCTCCACTATGGACTGGACTCTCACATTATGTTAGATCCACTATGGACTGAACTCTCACTATTATGTTATATCCACTATGGACTGGACTCTCACTATTATGTTAGATCCACTATGAACTGGACTCTCACACTATGTTAGATCCACTATGGACTGAACTCTCACTATTATGTTAATTCCACTATGGGCTGGACTCTCACACTATTAACTAAACCAACTCACTTCTTTACGTCCGTGTAAAAAAACTAGCGCCCGACCAACGACGCCAACTACTGAATCTTCACCCTATTTGATTTGTATCCGGTTGTCATGTGTACTCCGACACATTTGTCTTCAAAATAAACAGGAGGGTCTATATAGAAGTACCTGTCCTGATAAAGTATCATTTACTCGGGTTTATGGTTTTTGTTTGTTCAATCAATCAATCAATCCATCAATCAATCAATCAATCAATCAATCAATGTTTATATACATAGCCACAACGACATCCTCCGTTTGGATCCCACATCAGGGCAAGGAAAAACTCACAACCCAGTTGGATGTCAATGTGAATGACTAGGAGAAACCTTGGAGAGTACCGGAGATGTAGATATTTTTTAGAGACTACAATTGCCTTCAGTGACAATCTACAATGTAAATAGTCATGAAAATAAAGAAAACACTTTGTATATATACAAATAATCACACCTGCCTTGTCTCACATGTGAACTTGAAGGGTTTGTTAAAAATGTAAATATATATATCAAGATAACACTTCAACGGGAATTACAAAACAAGTAAAACATATCAAACAAACCTTTAAATTAAAGAAGTGCCGTGACTCGTTTCCCTTGCATTGGAGAGTGTGCCACTTTAGTCGTAGTCTTTCTGTAAAATCTTCCACTCGTCCGTTCTTCGTGATAATTTCTCGAGGAACTCTCTAGAAAAGTTTGTCTTTTTTCGCGACATGAACGATTCGCACAGCCCAAAACAACCCATGCATCGGGGCATTTTTATCTTTGACAAAGGCTACATGGCGTCAAGTCCCTATTAAGAACAGACGCCGCTTGACCACCACAAATATTTAATGAGCCATTAAGTTTTATTTGAACGTTTGCCGAAATATATATCTAGTAAATAAATCCTGGACTTCCTTTTTATTGTCATTCAAATTTTAACTTTGCAGTAGGGATAAGAACAACATTTTGTTGCATTTTCTCATGGTAGTGCAGGATAAAAGAGCAATAAGGTGCAGATATACATACACAGATGACTGTACATATAAAAAGATTGCACTTTTGCATACGCATCCACGTTTATGGATGTACAGTGGGGCAAAAAAGTATTTAGTCAGCCACCGATTGTGCAAGTTCTCCCACTTAAAATGATGACAGAGGTCTGTAATTTTCATCATAGGTACACTTCAACTGTGAGAGACAGAATGTGAAAAAAAAAAATCCAGGAATTCACATTGTAGGAATTTTAAAGAATTTATTTGTAAATTATGGTGGAAAATAAGTATTCGAAGATCTCTGGCTCTCACAGACTTGTAACTTTTTCTTTAAGAAGCCCTTCTGTCCTCCACTCATTACCTGTATTAATGGCACTTATTTGAACTTATCTGTATAAAAGACACCTGTCCACAGCCTCAAACAGTCGGACTCCAAACTCCACTATGGCCAAGACCAAAGAACTGTCAAAGGACACCAGGAAAAGAATTGTAGACCTGCACCGGACTGGGAAGAGTGAATCTACAATAGCCAAGCAGCTTGGTGTGAAAAAATCAACTGTGGGAGCAATTATCAGAAAATGGAAGACATACAAGACCACTGATAATCTCCCTCGATCTGGGGCTCTACGCAAGATCTTATCCTGTGGGGTCAAAATAATCATGAGAACGGTGAGCAAAAATCCCAGAACCACACGGGTGGACCTGGTGAATGACCTGCAAAGAGCAGGGACCCAAGTAACAAAGGTTACCACCAGTAACACACTACGGCGACAGGGAATCAAATCCTGCAGTGCCAGACGTGTCCCCCTGCGTAAGCCAGTGCATGTCCAGGCCCGTCTGAAGTTTGCCAGAGAGCACATTGAATTGATTAACGTGGACCCCGACTTAAACAAGTTGAAAAACTTATTCGGGTGTTACCATTTAGTGGTCAATTGTACGGAATATGTGCTGTACTGTGCAATCTACTAATAAAAGTATCAATCAATCAAACATGGGAGAATGTAATGTGGTCAGATGGAACCAAAATAGAACTTTTTGGTATAAACTCAACTCGTGGTGTTTGGAGGAAGAAGAATACTGAGTTGCATCCCAAGAACACCACACCTACTGTGAAGCATGGTTGGTGGAAACATCATGCTTTGGGGCTGTTTTTCTGCTAAGGGGACAGGAGGATTGATCCGTGTTAAGGAAAGAATTAATGGGGCCATGTATCGTGAGATTTTGAGCCAAAACCTCCTTCCATCAGTGAGAGCTTTGAATGGTTGACCAAATACTTATTTTACACCATACTTTACAAATAAATTCTTTAAAATGCCTACAATGTGAATTCCTGGATTTTTTTTTCACATTCTGTCTCTCACAGTTGAAGTGTACCTATGATGAAAATTACAGACCTCTGTCATCATTTTAAGTGGGAGAACTTGCACAATCTGTGGCTGACTAAATACTTTTTTGTCCCACTGTATGATATAGGCTCATCACATTAAATCAATTTAATTGAGGCACCTGCTTGTAATTTCTCACTTCGACTCTCCACCATGTACTCTTCAGGCAGGGGAGTTGTGCCAGACAATTCATTCTGGAAGTTTATGTAATGCCGTTAAATTAGGCCATCTGTTGCCATGGCGATCTCATGTCCTATGAACCTGTTTTGTTACCTAACTGCCATTGAGTAGGATTCAAACACAAGTAAATATACAGTTAAAGCGCTGATGAGAAACGCAAATGCATGCAGTTTTGAATTTTGCATGCCAGCCATGCTCCAACTTTACAACAATCTTACTTTAAAACAAGTAATTAGTTACAGTTACAAATTACTTTTCCCAGAAAGGAATTGAGTTCGTAGCTCCGTTTTCTCTATGTAAAAGTAACAGACCTTTTTAATTTTGTTATTTTATTCGCTTTTACGTTTGATAACATCTTTAACGTCAAATATGTTTATATTAACTGATTAAAGACTAAAAAAACTGTTTACAGTACTATAGAATAGAGATCCCCAACCTTTTTACCACCAAAGGACCAGTATTTCCTCATATTCGGTACTATACCACCTCTAAAAAGTACCGGTTATTTTATGATCCTGTAACCTACCTCATATCATGTTTACATCCTGTTAGTGGTGTACGGTATATCGGTATTGGTACAGTATCACAACACTAACGAATCATATTCGGTACCATACCACCTCTAAAGAACACCGGTTATTTTGTTGATCCTGTAACCGACCTTATATCCTGTTTACATCCTGTTAGGGTTGTATGGTGTATCGGTACTAGTATAGTATCACAACACTAATGAATCATATTCGGTACTATACCACCTCTAAAAAGTACCGGTTAATTTATGATCCTGCAACCGACCTCATATCCTGTTTACATCCTGTTAGGGTTGTACGGTATATCAATACTAGTATAATATCGCTACACCAATGAAGCGTATTCGGTACTATACTGCCTTTAAAAATTACAGATTCTTTCCTGTTTACATCCTGTTAGGGTTATGTGGTGTTTCGGTATGAAATGTACCGATTCATTTATGACCAATATATGATTATGTATCCTACCTCAAATCTTGTTTTCATCCTGTTAGGGTTGAAAAGTATATCGGTACTAGTATAGGATCACAACACTAATGAATCATATTGGGTACTATACCGCCTCTAAAAAAGTACCAGCTAATTTATGACCAATGAATGTTCTTGTAACCTACCTCATATCCTGTTTACATCCTGTTAGGGTTGTAAGGTGTATCGGTACTAGTATAGTATCGCAACGCTAATGAATCATATTCGGTACTATACCACCTCTAAAAAGTACCAGTTAATTTATGATCCTGTAACCAATCTCATATCCTGTTTACATCCTGTTAGGGTTGTAATGTGAATCGGTACTAGTATAGTATCGCAACTTGATTGTACCACATTCGGTACTATACCGCCTCTAAAAAGTACCGATTCATTCCTGTTAACATCCTGTTAGGGTTGTACGGTACATCGGTACTAGTATAGTATCACAACACTAATGAATCATATTCAGTACTATACCGCCTCTAAAACGTACCTGTTAATTTATGATCCTGTAACCGACCTCATATCCTGTTTACTTCCTGTTAGGGTTGTCCAGTATATCGTTACTAGTATAGTATCGCGACACTAATGAATCATATTCGGTACTATACCACCTCTAAAAAGTACCGGTTAACTTATGACCAATATATAATCCGGTAACCTACAGCATATCCTGTTTACATCTTGTTTGGGTTGTATGGTATATCGGTACTACAATAGTATTGCAACATTAACAAATCATATTCGGTACCAGACCACCTCTAAAAAGTACCGGTTAATTTATGATCCTGTAACCGACCTCATATACTGTTTACATCCTGTTAGGGTTGTCCGGTATATCAATACTAGTATAATATCGCAGCATTAATGAATCATTGTTTTGCGAGCAGATGAGCATGTTCGGCAGCGCACATACACAGAGTACTTACAAGCAGACACAGTGTGTGGACAGACAAGGGAGAACGGACGCATTTTGGCTTAAAAAGTAAAGATGAAGGTGAAGTTATAACACTGACAGACATGGCTAGCCAGCGAGCGGCTAACATCCATCCACAGTCGGTGGTGTTTTTAAAAGTATTACTATCACTGGAGGACGAGGAATAGGTAAACATGCTTCACTACACACCGTAGGAGGAGACAATAGCTCACCGGCGTCACAATGTTAACACACGCCATGGGTGGATCTACACCTGACATCCACTGTAATGATACCAAGTACAGAGGAGCATATCTAGTCGATACTACGATGATTACATTGATATTTTTTGGCATCACACAATAATTGTTCTTTTTTAATGTGTATTATTTTACTAAACTCAGTAAATACGTTCCTGGACACGAGGACTTTGAATATGACCAATGTATGATCCTGTAACGACTTGGTATCAGATCCATACATAAATGTGTAGTATCATCCAAAACTAATGTCAAGTATCAAAGAAGAGAAGAATAAGTGATTATTACATTTGAACAGAAGTGTAGATAGAACATGGTAAAGCAGAAAATAAGTCAATATTAACAGTAAGTGAACAAGTGGATTAATAATATTTTTTACAGTTTGTCCCTCATGTCGACAAAATAATAGGTGTATAAATGACATATGTTACTGTGGACTAATTAAGAGTCTTTGTTTGTTTACTTACTACTAAAAGACAAGTTGTCTAGAATAGTCACTATTTTATTTAAGGACTTAAGTGCTATAATAAACATGTTTAATGTACCCTAAGATTTTTTGTTAAAATAAAGCCGATGATGACATTTTTTGTGGTCCTCTTTATTTAGAAAAGTATCAAATAGTATGGAAATACATTGTTGATACCAAAATATTGGTATGAAGACCTTCAGACACAACATTAATACAAAGTACAGACTTAAACGACATTAAGTGGGTTTAATTAAGAGTTGGACAATATCGGATATCGGCAACAAAGCCATTATCCAACATCTCTACTATCAAGGAGCTGGTCTGAGAAGTAAAAAAAATATGTTGTTGATATTCAGTGTTTTATCGTCCGTAGTTAATATTGTAAATCCCACTTTCTTCACTTCAATGTACCAAAATTAGGCATATGAATGTGTTAATTCCACGACTGTATCTATCAGTATCGGTTGATATTAGAATCTGTAATTAAGAGTTGGACAATATCGGGATATCGGCAAAAAATCCATTATCGGACATCTCGAATTCCAATAGCATTTACTAGTAGTTTTATGAAATAATGTGATAACACTGTTTTTTTATTTGATTATAAACCTGAAAAACATTGACTTTTTTCAACTTTTGTATCTAAAATGTGTCCGCTGCTGGGTGTAAACATGATCCTCCAAAGACGCTGGCACACGCCTCGCAAGCTTGCCCAGACGACCGCTCAAATAAAGCGTGTACCGTTGCTTCCGGACTATAAGGCACACTTAAAATCCCTTTTTTTCTTCTCAAAACTCCACAGTGCGCCCTATAACCCGGTGCGTCTAATGCAAATAATGTTTGGTGGAGCTTACCCACCTTGAAGCTATTTTATTTGGTACATGGTGTAATGATTAGTGTGACCAGTAGATGGCAGTCAAACATAGGAGATAAGTGTAAGCTGCACTATGATGGCAATACGTCTCAAGTAAGCACCGACATTTTATATGTTCCTTTGGAAATATAGACCGTTACACACAGTGCTCAAAAATCTATCAAAATATTTTAGTACGACTTTGGTAAGCTATGAAGCCGCACCACTTGATGGATGGTCGGTGCATTAAACATAGTATCATTATGGTGTGTGTATAAGGTAAGACATTATCCAGCGTTTTGTTTCGTAATATTTACTTACCTCCTGGTATCTGTCGACCTATATTTGGGATCTGCATAAGTTATGAAAACTTTGTGTGCGTCCGCCTTTGTAGTCCGAGCTGTTGATTAGATTTTCTATCTCCTTGTTATGTGGCATTCATCCTCCGCTCATGCAATTTCTAATATAAAGTAGTGTAAAGTTCTTACTCATATCTGTCAGTAAACTCGCCATGAAAGCTCTAAAACAGACCGGTGTAGTGAGTTTACATTATTCACCCAAGGAACTTTAGTTGTTGGAGAGTTCCGGTCGGACGTTTTTTTACGGTATCCATGATGGATTGGACATTCATCCTCCGCTGTTGCCATTTCTAATATAAAAGAGTGTAAATGTCTTACTTATATGTCAGTAAACTTGCCATGAACGCGCTAAAACATACCGGTGTAGTGAGTTTACATTATTCACCCAAACAGAACTTTACTCGTTAGAGTTCTGGTCGGACGGGACACATTTGTGTTGTTGTTTCCGGTCCGTTTTTTAAATTTAGGTAAAGTGTGAATGTCATTAAAACAGTTAGCGCCATCTTTTGACACTTCTTCCACTCCCGTCCTTGCACGCTACACCGCTACGACGAAAATGACGCTGTCAAAGTGGAGCCACGTAAAATAAGACCGCCCACAAAATGGCGCATCCTGTAGCGACTGTCAAAGTGACTTGAAGATGATGAGTAAAACATCATCTATGCAACATTTTTACCAAAGAACCACCATCGCATATTATGTAGACCAGTGGTCCCCAACCACCGGCTTGATTAGTACCGGGCCATAGAATAATTTTTTAACATAATTGTATTTTTATTATTCAATCAATCAATGTTTGTTTATATAGCCCTAAATCACTAGTGTCTCAAAGGGCTGCACAAACCACTACGACATCCTCGGTAGGCCCACATAAGGGCAAGGAAAACTCACAACCAGTGGGACGTCGGTGACAATAATGACTATGAGAATCTTGGAGAGGAGGAAAGCAATGGATGTCGAGCGGGTCTGACATGATACTGTGAAAGTTCAATCCATAATGGATCCAACACAGTCAAGCGGCGGCGGATCAGCAGCGCAGAGATGTCCCCAGCCGATACACAGGCAAGCAGTACATGGCCACCGGATCGGACCGGACCCCCTCCACAAGGGAGAGTGGGACATAGGAGAAAAAGAAAAGAAACGGCAGATCAACTGGTCTAAAAAGGGAGTCTATTTAAAGGCCAGAGTATACAAATGAGTTTTAAGGTGAGACTTAAATGCTTCTACTGTGGTGGCATCTCGAACTGTTACCGGGAGGGCATTCCAGAGTACTGGAGCCCGAAATGAAAAAGCTCTATAGCCCGCAGACTTTTTTTGGGCTTTGGGAATCACTAATAAGCCGGAGTCCTTTGAACGCAGATTTCTTGCCGGGACATATGGTACAATACAATCGGCAAGATAGGATGGAGCTACACCGTGTAGTATTTTATACGTAAGTAGTAAAACCTTAAAGTCAAATCTTAAGTGCACAGGAAGCCAGTGCAGGTGAGCCAGTACAGGCGTAATGTGATCAAACTTTGTTGTTCTTGTCAAAAGTCTAGCAGCCGCATTTTGTACCAACTGTAATCTTTTAATGCTAGACATGGGGGGACCCGAAAATACTACGTTACAGTAGTCGAGGCGAGACGTAACAAACGCATGGATAATGATCTCAGCGTGTTTAGTGGACAGAAAGGAGCAAATTTTAGCGATATTACGGAGATGAAAGAAGGCCGTTTTAGTAACGCTTTTAATGTGTGCCTCAAAGGAGAGAGTTGGGTCGAAGATAACACCCAGATTCTTTACCGTGTCGCCTTGTTTAATTGTTTGGTTGTCAAATGTTAGAGTTGTATTATTAAATAGAGTTCGGTGTCTAGCAGGACCGATAATCAGCATTTCCGTTTTTTTGGCGTTGAGTTGCAAAAAGTTAGCGGACATCCATTGTTTAATTTCAGTAAGACACGCCTCCAGCTGACTACAATCCGGCGTGTTGGTCAGCTTTAGGGGCATGTAGAGTTGGTTGTCATCAGAATAACAGTGAAAGCTAACACCGTATTTGCGTATGATGTCACCGAGCGGCAGCATGTAGATGCTGAAGAGTGCAGGGCCAAGGACCGAACCCTGGTGAACTCCACATGTTACCTTAACGTAGTCCGAGGTCACATTGTTATGGGAGACGCACTGCATCCTATCAGTAAGATAAGAGTTAAACCAAGACAGGGCTAAGTCTGACATACCAATTCGTGTTTTGATACGTTCTAATAAAATATTATGATCGACGGTATCGAAAGCAGCGCTAAGATCGAGGAGCAGCAACATAGATGACGCATCAGAATCCATCGTTAGCAATAGATCATTAGTCATTTTTGCGAGGGCTGTCTCCATGGAGTGATTTGCCCTGAAACCGGATTGAAAGGTTTCACATAGATTGTTAGACGCTAAGTGTTCATTTAACTGCTCTGCAACAATTTTTTCGAGGATTTTTGAAATAAAGGGAAGGTGAGTAGTCTACCATGAGGTCAGGATCGAGGTTAGGTCTTTTAAGAAGAGGATGAATAACCGCATTTTTGAATGCTAAGGGAACAGTGCCCGAGGAAAGTGATAAGTTTATAATATTTAGCACTGATGGACCTAATAATACAAAGAGCTCCTTGATCAGTTTCCCAGGAAGAGGGTCAAGTAAACATGTTGTTTGTTTTATTCCATAAACACGTTGTAACAATTCCTCTAATGTTATTTCTCCAAAACGAGAGAAACTATTTTGGAGGGCAGTATCCGCCGTATATACCATCGTATCAGTGTTAATAGAACCCCGTTGTAGCTGGGACGCATTGTCTTTAATCTCCTTTCTAATGACTTCAATTTTCTTACTAAAGAATTGCATAAAGTCGTCAGCTGAGTGGCTGGAGCTAATGGAAGGGGTCCCTTGTTGGGTTAGTTATGCTACCGTACTAAACAAAAATTTAGGATCGTTTTTGTTACGATGGATGAGATTTGAGTAATATTTAGCTTTAGCTAAGGTAAGCATGCGTTTATAAGTTATTAAACTATCACTCCATGCTTGATGGTGCACCTCAAGTTTAGTCGTGTGCCATTTGCGTTCCAGCTTTCTACATAATAATTTCTGAGCTCTAGTTTCTTCTGTAAACCACGGAGTACGCTTTTTTGGAGCCTTTTTTAACTTTAGCGGTGCTATGTTATCAATGGTTTCGCGCAGGGCGTCGTTAAAGTTGTTAGTGAGGTTATCAATAGAGCCCACATATTTTGGGAATGGTGCCATTACCGAGGGCAGTAGGTCAGCAAGAGTTGTCGTTGTGGCCGTATTAATGTTGCGGCTGCTATAGCAGTTATTATTATTATTAGTTTGACGAACATGCGTCTGAACCTCGAATTTTATAAGGTAATGATCGGACAATACTTTAGTATACGGGAGTATCGTAACTTTGGAAACGGTGATACCCCTGACAAGCACTAGGCCTATCGTATTACCGTTGCGATGCGTGGGTTCATTTATTATTTGTGTGAGACCACAGCTATCAATTATAGTCTGGAGCGCTACGCACGGTGGGTCCGATGGGGTATTCATATGGATATTAAAGTCCCCCATTATGATTATATTATCGGCGTGTGTCACTAGATCAGCAACGAACTCTGAGAATTCATTGATAAAGTCCGAATCAGGCCCTGGGGGGCGGTAGATAACAGCCAGGTGTAGAGGCAGCGGTGTGACAGACCTCATAGTAAGCACTTCAAACGATTTATATTTATTATTTATGTCAGGACTAAGGTTAAAGTTTTTGTTGTATATTAGTGCGACCCCCCCACCCCTTTTAAGAGGACGGGCAATATGCGCATGTGTAAAGTTAGGAGGACATGCCTCATTTAGCGCAAAAAAGTTGTTTGGTTTAAGCCAGGTTTCGCTGAGACCGACGACGTTAAGATTGTTATCATTAACTAACAATGTTTTGGGAGACAATGATCTTATGTTTAAAAAACCTATATTATAGGTAGTGGGCTGTTTTAGGGAATTTTTGATCAAATTATCCTTAGTAGCAATATTAATAATGTTGTGTTTATTATGCCCAGTGCATTTAGTATAATTACGACCATATCTAGGAATAGATACGACGGGAATTTTCAGATTGTTTGATTGTTGCTTTGATAAACTGCACGCATCAAGGTTAGCCACTTCAGTAGAACACATGTTCCGATTGTTTGTTTGTTGCTTTGATAAACTGCACGCATCATAGTTAGCCAACTCAGTAAAACACATGTCCAACTCTGAAACAATCAAAGCAGAAAAAACTTGTTCTAATTTAACTGACTCCTTACCCAGACCAGTAATCTCGCATCTTCCATTTAAATCCGGCTTCAGGATGGAGGGAAGTGGTGTTCTGTGGGGATTAGCCTTCTGCTTTGTTTTTAGCCCCGCTCGACATCCGCGTTTCCGATCACACCACTGGCGTCTGCTCCGTAGACGGCTCCCGCTGCTACTATACTCCCCTGCTTCACAGGCCGCTGGATGTAGCCGCCGAACTATTCCCGTGCTATTTAGCAGGTCTAGCAAGCACGCGTCCAAAACGGCCCGATATGCCCACATCAAGAAGTGTCTGGCGGTCGTACGTGATCACGTAGTGACCACGATGTGAGCCAGCCATGAAGTTTGCAGAATTGTCCGGTATTTCTGCCAAATGTTCCATCTTTAGCAAGAGCTTTGCGATGTTGCAGCCCGTCCGGGCGCCGCCATCTTGGACATCATTCATTATTTTTTATTTTATTTAATTTTTTTTAATAAATCAACATAAAAAACACAAGATACACTTAAAATTAGTGCACCAACCCAAAAAAACCTCCCTCTTTCATGCCCCCCCCCCAAAAAAAAAAAAAAAAAAACTCACCCCCATCCCGTCAACCCACCCCCACCCACCGCCAGGCCCCGGGAAAAATTATCAAGCGTTGACCGGTCCGCAGCTACAAAAAGGTTGGGGACCACTGATGTAGACCACAAGATGGTCTTTTACATTTACAAAAAAATAATAATAATATTATGACTCCTTTAATGCACCTTAAAATCCGGTGTGCCTAAAATATAAAATAAAAGCTTCAACAGTTTGTTTCCTCAGTTCCCAAATGTTTATTGAGTGTTGTTAAAAGAAAAGGTGATGTAACACAGTGGTGAACATGCCCTTTCCCAACTACTTTGGCACGTGTTGCAGCCGTGCAATTCTAAGTTAATTATTATTTGCAAAAAAAAATAAAGTTTATGAGTTTGAACATCAAATATCTTGTCTTTGTAGCGTATTCAATTGAATATGGGTTGAAAAGGATTTGCAAATCATTGTATTCCGTTTATATTTACATCTAACACAATTTCCCAACTCATATGGAAACGGTGTTTGGGTATATATATATATATATATATATATATATATATATATATATATACATATATATATATATATATTGTCACGTGGGGGTCGCATTTTAATGCGGGATCGTTCCTCCAACGCAAACATAGACACTGCGGACAACAACTAAAAGGTAAGAGTGATTTAATAACAAAACACTGGTACAAAAACAGACGAAAAGAAAACGCGTGGCGAAAGCACAGAAGCTAATGCTAACACTCGCACAGGATCAGGTAACAAGAAATCTAGAATTACCAACGAAACAGTTGCATACCGCAAACAAGGGACCAAGACCGACTGACGGGACAAGGCAGGCTTAAATAAGGAAGTAATTAAAAAAACAGGTGTGCGTCTGGAACCCTCAGCAGGTGAAATTAATATGTTGCCATGGTGACCAAACTGGCTCACAAAAAGGTACACAAACAACAAAGGGAGTCCAAACTAACAGAAAATAACTAAACTAAACATGATCCAGACTACGGATCATGACAGTACCCCCTCCTCAAGGACAGATACCAGATGTCCATAAACAAAAACAAGCAGGGTCAAGAGTCACGGGAGGGCGGAGGGAGGAATTGGCGGTGGGTCGCCAGGCCAAGTGTCCCCGAATCCACCGAGGCAAAGTCAAGTGGCGGCGGCGAGTGGAACGCCGCTGCAGCCGGCGAGGCGGGCGACCAGGGAGCGGCCACATCCGTGGCCGACAGGGAGGTGGATGCACTTGGCGTGGCAGACGACCAGGGGGCGGCCACATCCGTGGTCGACGTGGAAGTTGGCACGTCGGCGCCGTCGTAACAGGCGTGGACGCAGCAGAAGACGAGGAGTCAGGCGTGAACGCAGCAGAAGACGAGGAGTCAGGCGTGAACGCAGCAGAAGACGAGGAGTCAGGCGTGAACGCAGCAGAAGACGAGGAGTCAGGCGTGAACGCAGCAGAAGACGAGGAGTCAGGCGTGAACGCAGCAGAAGACGAGGAGTCAGGCGTGAACGCAGCAGAAGACGAGGAGTCAGGCGTGAACGCAGCAGAAGACGAGGAGTCAGGCGTGGACGCAGCAGAAGACGAGGAGTCAGGCGTGGACGCAGCAGAAGACGAGGAGTCAGGCGTGGACGCAGCAGAAGACGAGGATTCAGGCGTGGACGCAGCAGAAGACGAGGAGTCAGGCGTGGACGCAGCAGAAGACGAGGAGTCAGGCGTGGACGCAGCAGAAGACGAGGAGTCAGGCGTGGACGCAGCAGAAGACTTGTCAGGCGTGGACGCAGCAGAAGACTTGTCAGGCGTGGACGCAGCAGAAGACGTGTCAGGCGTGGACGCAGCAGAAGACGTGTCAGGCGTGGACGCAGCAGAAGACGTGTCATGCGTGGACGCAGCAGAAGACGTGTCAGGCGTGGACGCAGCAGAAGACGTGTCATGCGTGGACGCAGCAGAAGACGTGTCAGGCGTGGACGCAGCAGAAGACGTGTCAGGCGTGGACGCAGCAGAAGACTTGTCAGGCGTGGACGCAGCAGAAGACGTGTCAGGCGTGGACGCAGCAGAAGACGTGTCAGGCGTGGACGCAGCAGAAGACGTGTCTTGGCTTGGTTCTTGGCATGGCGGTGCTTGGCGGCGTGGAGCTGGTACTGGTACTGGTATTTGTCGTGGTGCTGGTACTTGGCGTGGTGCTGGTACTGGTCGTGGAGCTGGTACTGGTACTGGTCGTGGAGCTGGTGCTGGTACTGGTCGTGGAGCTGGTACTAGTCGTGGAGCTGGTGCTGGTACTGGTCGTGGAGCTGGTACTAGTCGTGGAGCCGGTACTAGTCGTGGAGCTGGTGCTGGTACTGGTCGTGGAGCTGGTGGAGGCGGCCTAGGAGGAGGTTGCGGCTTGGCTGGGCGCAGTTGTGCCACTCCCCCCGCACCGCCCCCCTGCCCCAGTCCCCCCCCAAGGGGCGGATACCAGACGCACTTCTTGCGGTCTGGAACCGTCTTTCGGGGTGGGTGGAGGGAGGTTAGGAGGTGGGTAGAATCCTCCCCTAAAAAATGTTCAGCAAGTGCATCTCCCTCTCCCACCTGAGATTGTGTGGGAGGACAAGAAGAAAACGTCCGTGTCGTGGGCGGGACTAGAGCCATGGGGGGCGGAGCTTGGCAATCAAAAGAAGACTGAGGAAATCTAAATTTCAAAAAAATGTCCTGGTAGTGTTGTATCTTTGAATTATAGTCTTTTGTAGGTGACTTACACCTGGAGACAGAAGGCACAACAAGAACATTATGGTCCGTGACTTCCTTAGAAGACGCCGGCGGAATGACGTCATCGCCGCGCGCCGATTCAGTGACGTCATCAGAAGTGGGCGGAGTGACGTCATGAAGAGTGGATGGAGTGAAGTCGTAGCCGGAGTTCATTTTGTTAGCAGCCCAATCAGAAAATTGTTTGGCAAAATGAGTGACTGGATTACCAAACATCGGCGGCGAGGAAAACTTTGCTGCTTGTGGCGTCTTGCTGTCCGGAGGAGTCTGAGGGAGCGGCGCGTCCCGGTAGCGAAGTGGAGCCCTTTTGGACGGCTTCCGTCTTCGCTGACGCGTCCGGTACTGTGGTGGATCGATG
>NC_084622.1:10823484-10825984 GCF_033978795.1 Nerophis ophidion
CAGTGAATCGAGTCTTGTGATACTGTGAATGTCTCCTTGGGTGTGGTCATAGTTGACCGTGCGAGGTTTTGCGCAACAAGGAAGTAGTCAAAAAAGTTGTAATTGTAGTGGGAAAAATAACTCTATCTTTGACAAAAAAAATGCTCCCTCCTAGAGCTGCAGCTATCGATTATTTTAGTAACACTTAGTTTGTTTGAATAATCGAGTAATCGGACATAACACTTCATAACCTCAATACGCATTTTGGACAAACTTGAGGAAATAGACCATACTTGCCAACCTTGAGACCTCCGATTTCGGTAGGTGGGGTTTGGGGGATGCTTGGGCGTGGTCGGGGGTGGAAGGATGCTTCGTTGGGGGCGTGGTTTGGGCGGGGGGCGTGGTTAAGAGGCGACGAGTATAATTCACCAACTGGAGTATTTCATATATATATATATATATATATATATATATATATATATATATATATATATATATATATATATATATATATATATGTATATGTGTGTATGAAATACTTTCAATGAATTATAGCTATATATATTTATTTTATTATATATATATAAATAAAATAAATAGTTGAATTTCAGACGGCACCTATCAAATACACACTTATAAAAACACAGTTGTTTTACTAACTGTACTGTTGCTGCTGGTTATTAAAAAAACAAAAAAACTACAACACTTACCTTTCACTATTTGAGTGAGAGTCACTTGCCGTCAGGTGCACAACACCACGTAAATTGTTGGCCAATCAAAAAGAAACCCCATAACGCTATAGCCAACATTCACCAGGAGATGGCAACAGACAACATAGAATCACTCTATTACAGACGGCATCGTCATGGCTGTAACTTCCTCGTTCTTCTGCTTCGTCTCCTTGTGTGTGCAGTTTTTTATTAAAAATCCGTAGATGTTGTAACGTGTTTGGGCAGGCAAGCTGTTTATAGAACAGGAAAGCGGACGTGAAAACAGGCTGTCCCCACTCCTGTCCGCATGGAGCTGGAGGGGGCGTGAATTTCGGGAGATTTCCGGGAGAAAATTTCTTCCGGGAGGTTTTCGGGAGAGGTGCGGATTTTCGGGACTCTCCCGAAAATTCCGGGAGGGTTGGCACGTATGAAATAGACAACATGAACTGCACGTTAAACTGTTTCAGAGTATTCAAATTGCTGGAATATATCCATTTTTATTCCCGTAATTTCCGTACTAAAAGCCGTCGGTTTAAGTCGGGGTCCACATTAATCAATCCATGGTGAGGGGCTTCATGTGTGTGCACCTGGTCAGCCATCTGAGGACAATGGCCGCAGTGTGCAAACAGCTCCGACCTAATCACTAAGTCAAAGCCTGGCACTCCCACCCACCTCGGAACAACTGCACCCCGGTTACACAATCCATGCATCCTGTCAGCGTCTTTTCTCTGAAATAAAAAACTCCCGACCCCGGGTCAACGCCCTCCTTTTTTGTTTTGCTTTCACTGGCATCCCCCAACCCCCATCCCCTGCAGGCCAGTGAACATCCTTGAACCTACTCCATGATACACAATATCCCATGTTGAACGTTTGTTTCTCTCAAGGTGTGGTCTGGTTTGTTCAGATGATTGCCACTTCCCTGACAATGTGCTCGGCTCCTGGATTATGTAACAGTTCATAAAAGCACGTGTTGGACCGCCCAGATCCGTGATTGCATTTGTTCGAATTCTGAGTAAACACGTTCAGGATGGTAGGCTTGCATGAAGGAATGCTAAAAAAAAAAATACTGCACATAACTCCATTTTACAACTCCTGGCAAAAGTTATGAAAATCGAGCTCCAAGAGGTAGTCACCTGAAATGGTTTTCACCTAACAGGTGTGCTTGAAGCTCATGGAGAGAATGCTAAGAGTGTGCAAAGCAATAGTCCGAGCAAAGGGTGGCTATTTTGAAGAAACTAGAATATAAAACATGCTTTCAGTTATTTCACCTTTTGTTTTTTGTTAAGTGCATAACTCCACGTGTTCATTCATAGTTTTCATGTGACAGTCTACAACATAGGTGTCAAACTCTGGCCCGCGGGCCTAATGTGGCCCGCTGTGTAATTTCATTTGGCCCTTGAGGCAATATCAAATTAACATTAGAGCTGGCCCGCCGGTGTTATACAGCGGTGCTGCTGTACCGCATTCACCGATTTCCCAGGAGACTCTCGAATTTCAGTGGCCCTCCCGAAAATCTCCCGGTGCGACCATTCTCCCGAATTCCACCCGGAGAACAATATTGGGGGTGTGCCTTAAAGGCACTACCTTAAGCGTCCCCTACAACCTGTCGTCAAGTCTGTTTTTCCTCCTCACAAACAGCGTGCCGGCCCAGTCACGTAATATGTGTGGCTTCCACACACGTAAGTAAATGCAAGGCATACTTGATCAACAGCATACAGGTCACGCTGAGAGTGGTTATATAAACAACTTTAACACTGTTACAAATATGCGCCACACTGTGAACCCACACCAAACAAGAATGACCAACACAT
>NC_084622.1:10830984-10850984 GCF_033978795.1 Nerophis ophidion
CTCGGACACAGCGTGGAGGTAAGGAACAATGATTTATTTTAAAATATAAATCAGACTAAGAAAAAGAAAATCTCGCACAAGGCACGGAAGGCAAACCAAAAGAGCTAGCATGTGAGCTAGAGGAATAACAAAACTACTTAGCGTGGAAGCTTGCTGGTTGCGAACAGGAATACGGGATCGGAATCAGCATGGTCACTGTTGTGAAACACAAACAAGGAGGCAAGACTGAATGAACAGAAAAGGCAGGCTTAAATAAAGACAGTTATCAAAAGGCAGGTGCGCGTCAAAAGCAAGAGGCAGGTGAATCTAATGAATAACTATGGAAACAGAACAAACCAAGAACTAAGGAAGCCAAACACTAACAGAATATAATACAAAAACAAATCAAAACCAGAACATGATATGATCCGGGCAGCGGATCATAACTAATATTGATACTGTTGTTGATAATATTCATTTTTGTTTCGCTACTTTTAGATTGTTTTGTGTCATGTTTGTGTGTCCTCTCAATTTGCTCTGTTGATTGCTATTCTGAATGTTGCTGAGTTGATTTTAGAACTGGATTGCATCATAATGGTATTGTTGTGTATTGTTTTGTTGGATTGATTAATAAAAAAAGAAATAATAGTAATAATGTAAATAAATAATAATTATATATATATATATATATATATATATATATATATATATATATATATATATATAGATATATATATATATATATATATATATACATATATATATATATATATATATATGTATATATATATATATATATATATATATATGTATATGTATATATATATATATGTATATATATGTATATATATATATATATGTGTATATATATATATATATATATGTATATATATGTATATATATATATATATATATATATATATGTATATATATGTATATATATATATATATATATATATATATATATATATATGTATATATATATATATATATATATATATATATGTATATATATATATATATATATATATATATATATATATATATATATATATATATATATCGTATATCCTTGAATTGCCGCCGGGGCGCTAATTAATTTAAAACCTCTTCTCACTCCTGCGCTTACCAAAGACATGCGGTAAAAGTAAGCATGGGCTAATTATTTTAAAACCTCTTCTCACTCCGGCACTTACCAAAGGTATGCAGTAAAAATTTGAGTGTGATGTAAGCTTGGACCTTAAATCCTACTGAACAGCTCTTAATCTTCTTCCCTTTATGCGATTTCAAATTACCGGTATTGAAATCAGCCTCCTCCATTTTGAAAATGACGACAGGGGAAGTGTCACTCGTGACGTCACAAGTTTGACCAGGCGGTAATACTAAGCATGCGCTAATTATTTTGCGAAGCGAGTTTGACCCGGCAGTAATTCAAGGCAGGCGCATACTATATGCTCTGCGGCAATTCAAGGAAATAAGGTATATATACAGTATATATATATATATATATATATATATATATATATATATATATATATATATATATATATATATATATGTATATATGTATGTATGTATGTATGTATGTACCAGTACCAAGAATTTATTTCAATACTTTTAGATACATTTCGATACTTTTCTAAATAAAGGCAACCACAAAATATTGGCATTATTGGCTTCATTTTAACACAAAATCTTAGGGTACATAAAACATATGTTTATTATTGCAATTTAGTCCTTAAATAAAATAGTGAACATACTAGACAACTTGTCTTTTAGTAGTAAGTAAACAAACAAAGACTCCTAATTAGTCTGCTGACGTATGCAGTAACATATTGTGTCATTTATACACCTATTATTTTGTACACATTATGAGGGACAAACTGTAAAAATGAATTATTAATCTACTTGTTCATTTACTGTTAATACCTGCTTATTTTCTGTTTTGAAAATGTTCTATCTACACTTCTGTTAAAATGTAATAATCACTTATTCTTCTCTTCTTTGATACTTGACATTAGTTTTGGATGATACCACACATTTAGGTGTCGATCCGATACCAAGTAGTTACAGGATCATACATTGGTCATATTCAAAGTCTCATGTGACCAATGACATATTTCCTGAGTTTATAAACATAAAATATTTTTTTAAAACCTCGAACAATTTTATGTATGGTAAAAAATATCAATGTAATCATAGTAGTTTTGACTAGATACGGTCCTGTACTTGGTTGGTATCATTACAGTGGATGTCAGGTGTAGATCTACCCATTGCATTTATTTACACTGCGATGCCGGTGAGCTATTATATCCTCCTACGGTGTGTGGTGAAGCATGTTTAGCTATTCCTCGTCCTGCAGTGATAATGTTACTTGTGAGGAATATACTTTATTTGTCGCCCTGGAGGCCAGGATTAGTGATTAGCCATGGCTTAAAGCACCTCTTCCTGAGGGTGTTTCAGTGTTACCGTTATTGTTGTTGTTTTAGCCAAAATGCATCCATTCTCCCTTTTCTGTCTACACACTGTATCTGCTTGTAAGTACTCTGTGTATGTGCGCTGCCGAACATGCTCTTCTGTATGTGAAACCAGCAATGACGTGACGACGGGGGATGGTGGGTAGGGGACCGGTACTTTTTAGAAGTGTTATTGTCCTGAATATGATTGATTAGTATCATGGTACCATACCAATACCGATATACAGTACAGCCCTAAAATGGTGTATAGTTGGCAATGGGGGCAACTTGCATTACTTCCATTATTTTTATTGCTAGCCACCTAGAACGAGACGATTATCACAAATTAGAACGCAAAAAAAATAGTCATAATAAATGTTTATTTTTGTTTCTCATAATGATTGTGAATGATTGCCTAAATTCCCCCCAACAATTATTGCAATCCTTACAAAAGGACATTTTATTGACCTTTTGGAAAGCCCCTCTAATCAGAGCCAGGTGCATATTTTCAGCAACAATTTGACGTGTTTGCAGATTCTTAAGCATTGGGGAAAAAAATGGTAGTTTTGGAAATCTCACCTCCAATTACCTTGATATTTACAAGGGCTGCATGCGGGGAGGCAACCGTACATAATAGTCAAGACGTAAAATGTAATCATGGCGGAGGGGCTGAAAAAGAAACAGAAAACTTGACTTTTGCAATGCAAAAAGTCGGTGTACTAAAACAAGAAAACAAAAATACAAAAATGAGGGGTGTTTTATTTGACTTAGCAAAATGATCTGCCAATAGAACAAGAACATTTGGCTTGTTAAGAGACTTCAGGCCACACACACTTCACCGGTCCCTTCTTCGTCTGAACTGCAAAAAGTCAGTGTTCAAAAACAAGAAGACAAAAATGAGGGGTATTTTACTTGAACTAAGCAAAATTATCTGCAAATAGAACAAGAACATTTTCCAAGCATGTTTTACTCAATATAGGTCATCAATTCTCAACAAGTTGTAATATTTTACTGAGATCATTTAGGACCAAAACCCTTAAAACAAGTAAAACACTCTCACATAAATTCTGCTTAGTGAGAAGAATTATCTTATCAGATAAAATATATACAAATATAACCCTTATTTGAGATGTGTAATCTCACCTTAATTTCAGTTTTTGCAGTGAGCAGACTGCAGGCCACACACACTTCACCGGTCCCTTCTTCGTCTGAACTGCAAAAAGTCAGTGTTCAAAAACAAGAAGACAAAAATGAGGGGTATTTTACTTGAACTAAGCAAAATTATCTGCCAATAGAACAAAAACATTTTCCAAGCATGTTTTACTCAATATAGGTCACCACTTCTCAACAAGTTGTAATATTTTACTGAGATCATTTAGGACAAAAACCCTTTAAACAAGTAAAACACTCTCACATAAATTCTGCTTAGTGAGAAGAATTATCTTATCAGATAAAATATATACAAATATAACCCTTATTTGAGATGTGTAATCTTACCTATATTTCAGTTTTTGCAGTGAGCAGACTGCAGGCAACACACACTTCACCGGTCCCCTCTTTGTCGGAACTGCAAAAAGTCAGTGTTCAAAAACAAGAAGACAAAAATGAGGGGTATTTTACTTGAACTAAGCAAAATTATCTGCAATAGAACAAGAACATTTTCCAAGCATGTTTTACTCAATATAGGTCATCACTTCTCAACAAGTTGTAATATTTTACTGAGATCATTTAGGACCAAAACCCTTTAAACAAGTAAAACACTCTCACATAAATTCTGCTTAGTGAGAAGAATTATCTTATCAGATAAAATATATACAAATATAACCCTTACTTGAGATGTGTAATCTTACCTATATTTCAGTTTTTGCAGTGAGCAGACTGCAGGCAATACACACTTCACCAGTCCCCTCTTTGTCTGAACTGCAAAAAGTCAGTGTTCAAAAACAAGAAGACAAAAATGAGGGGTATTTTACTTGAACTAAGCAAAATTATCTGCCAATAGAACAAGAACATTTTCCAAGCATGTTTTACTCAATATAGGTCATCAATTCTCAACAAGCTGTAATATCTTACTGAGATCATTTAGGACCAAAACCCTTAAAACAAGTAAAACACTCTCACATAAATTCTGCTTAGTGAGAAGAATTATCTTATCAGATAAAATATATACAAATATAACCCTTACTTGAGATGTGTAATCTTACCTATATTTCAGTTTTTGCAGTGAGCAGACTGCAGGCAACACACACTTCACCGGTCCCCTCTTTGTCGGAACTGCAAAAAGTCAGTGTTCAAAAACAAGAAGACAAAAATGAGGGGTATTTTACTTGAACTAAGCAAAATTATCTGCCAATAGAACAAGAACATTTTCCAAGCATGTTTTACTCAATATAGGTCATCAATTCTCAACAAGCTGTAATATCTTTCTGAGATCATTTAGGACCAAAACCCTTAAAACAAGTAAAACACTATCACATAATGTTTGCTTAGTGAGAAGAATTATCTTATCATATAAAACATATACAAATATAACCCTTATATGAGATGTGTAATCTTACCTATATTTCAGTTTTTGCAGTGAGCAGACTGCAGGCAATACACACTTCACCAGTCCCCTCTTTGTCTGAACTGCAAAAAGTCAGTGTTCAAAAACAAGAAGACAAAAATGAGGGGTATTTTACTTGAACTAAGCAAAATTATCTGCCAATAGAACAAGAACATTTTCCAAGCATGTTTTACTCAATATAGGTCATCAATTCTCAACAAGCTGTAATATCTTACTGAGATCATTTAGGACCAAAACCCTTAAAACAAGTAAAACACTCTCACATAAATTTTGCTTAGTGAGAAGAATTATCTTATCAGATAAAATATATACAAATATAACCCTTATTTGAGATGTGTAATCTTACCTATATTTCAGTTTTTGCAGTGAGCAGACTGCAGGCAACACACACTTCACCGGTCCCCTCTTTGTCGGAACTGCAAAAAGTCAGTGTTCAAAAACAAGAAGACAAAAATGAGGGGTATTTTACTTGAACTAAGCAAAATTATCTGCCAATAGAACAAGAACATTTTCCAAGCATGTTTTACTCAATATAGGTCATCACTTCTCAACAAGTTGTAATATTTTACTGAGATCATTTAGGACCAAAACCCTTTAAACAAGTAAAACACTCTCACATAAATTCTGCTTAGTGAGAAGAATTATCTTATCAGATAAAATATATACAAATATAACCCTTACTTGAGATGTGTAATCTTACCTATATTTCAGTTTTTGCAGTGAGCAGACTGCAGGCAATACACACTTCACCAGTCCCCTCTTTGTCTGAACTGCAAAAAGTCAGTGTTCAAAAACAAGAAGACAAAAATGAGGGGTATTTTACTTGAACTAAGCAAAATTATCTGCCAATAGAACAAGAACATTTTCCAAGCATGTTTTACTCAATATAGGTCATCAATTCTCAACAAGCTGTAATATCTTACTGAGATCATTTAGGACCAAAACCCTTAAAACAAGTAAAACACTCTCACATAAATTCTGCTTAGTGAGAAGAATTATCTTATCAGATAAAATATATACAAATATAACCCTTACTTGAGATGTGTAATCTTACCTATATTTCAGTTTTTGCAGTGAGCAGACTGCAGGCAACACACACTTCACCGGTCCCCTCTTTGTCGGAACTGCAAAAAGTCAGTGTTCAAAAACAAGAAGACAAAAATGAGGGGTATTTTACTTGAACTAAGCAAAATTATCTGCCAATAGAACAAGAACATTTTCCAAGCATGTTTTACTCAATATAGGTCATCAATTCTCAACAAGCTGTAATATCTTACTGAGATCATTTAGGACCAAAACCCTTAAAACAAGTAAAACACTATCACATAATGTTTGCTTAGTGAGAAGAATTATCTTATCATATAAAACATATACAAATATAACCCTTATATGAGATGTGTAATCTTACCTATATTTCAGTTTTTGCAGTGAGCAGACTGCAGGCAATACACACTTCACCAGTCCCCTCTTTGTCTGAACTGCAAAAAGTCAGTGTTCAAAAACAAGAAGACAAAAATGAGGGGTATTTTACTTGAACTAAGCAAAATTATCTGCCAATAGAACAAGAACATTTTCCAAGCATGTTTTACTCAATATAGGTCATCAATTCTCAACAAGCTGTAATATCTTACTGAGATCATTTAGGACCAAAACCCTTAAAACAAGTAAAACACTCTCACATAAATTTTGCTTAGTGATAAGAATTATCTTATCAGATAAAATATACACAAATATAACCCTTATTTGAAATGTGTAATCTTACCTATATTTCAGTTTTTGCAGTGAGCAGACTGCAGGCCACACACACTTCACCGGTCCCTTCTTCGTCTGAACTGCAAAAAGTCAGTGTTCAAAAACAAGAAGACAAAAATGAGGGGTATTTTACTTGAACTAAGCAAAATTATCTGCCAATAGAACAAAAACATTTTCCAAGCATGTTTTACTCAATATAGGTCATCACTTCTCAACAAGTTGTAATATTTTACTGAGATCATTTAGGACCAAAACCCTTAAAACAAGTAAAACACTCTCACATAAATTCTGCTTAGTGAGAAGAATTATCTTATCAGATAAAATATATACAAATATAACCCTTATTTGAGATGTGTAATCTTACCTATATTTCAGTTTTTGCAGTGAGCAGACTGCAGGCAACACACATTTCACCGGTCCCCTCTTTGTCGGAACTGCAAAAAGTCAGTGTTCAAAAACAAGAAGACAAAACTGAGGGGTATTTTACTTGAATTAAGCAAAATTATCTGCCAATACAACAAGAACATTTTCCAAGCATGTTTTACTCAATATAGGTCATCACTTCTCAACAAGTTGTAATATTTTACTGAGATCATTTAGGACCAAAACCCTTAAAACAAGTAAAACACTCTCACATAAATTCTGCTTAGTGAGAAGAATTATCTTATCAGATAAAACATATAGAAATATAACCCTTATATGAGATGTGTAATCTTACCTATATTTCAGTTTTTGCAGTGAGCAGACTGCAGGCAATACACACTTCACCGGTCCCTTCTTCGTCTGAACTGCAAAAAGTCAGTGTTCAAAAACAAGAAGACAAAACTGAGGGGTATTTTACTTGAATTAAGCAAAATTATCTGCCAATACAACAAGAACATTTTCCAAGCATGTTTTACTCAATATAGGTCATCAATTCTCAACAAGCTGTAATATCTTACTGAGATCATTTAGGACCAAAACCCTTAAAACAAGTAAAACACTCTCACAGAAAGTTTGCTTAGTGAGAAGAATTATCTGATCATATAAAACATATACAAATATAACCCTTATATGAGATGTGTAATCTTACCAATATTTCAGTTTTTGCAGTGAGCAGACTGCAGGCAATACACACTTCACCGGTCCCTTCTTCGTCTGAACTGCAAAAAGTCTGTGTTCAAAAACAAGAAGACAAAAATGAGGGGTATTTTACTTGAACTAAGCAAAATGATCTGCCAATAGAAGAAGAAAATTCGGCCTGTCAAGACTTTCCAAAACAAGTTAAATTAGCTAACCTCAATGAACCCCAAAATACCTTAAAATAAGTATATTCTTACTAAAAACAAGTGCACTTTTCTTGGTAGAAAAAAAACAAGATCTTTTTTGCTCAATATGTTGAAAAATATTTTTAAACGAATTCAATGATAGTTCCATTATCTTGACATAATGATATGTGCTGTGCATGATTTTTTTTAAATACTTGAAGTAAGAAATTATTACTTTAAAAAAGTAGTTTTATACTTGTGAGTGTTGATGACAGAGCTTTGCAACACTTGATATTCTAGTTTCAAGCATGTTTTACTCAATATAGGTCATTACTTTTCAGCAACAAGCTGTAATATCTTACTGAGATCATTTAGGACCAAAACCCTTAAAACAAGTAAAATCTGCTTAGTGAAAGAAAGTATCTTATCAGAAACAAAATAAGCAAATATAACCCTTATTTGAGATATTTAGTTTTAAATAGATGTCAGTTTTTGCAGTGAGCAGACTGCAGGCCACACACACTTCACCGGTCCCCTCTTCATCTGAACTGCAAAAAGTCAGTGTTGAAAAAGAAGAAGACAAAAATAAGGGGTATTTTATTTGAACTAAGAAAAATTATCTGCCAATAGAACAAGAAAATTTGGCTTGTCAAGACCTTCCAAAACAAGTAAAATTAATTAACCTCAATTAAGTAAATGCTAGTGCCATTATCTTGAGCTTTAATCCTAGAAACACCATGCCTACTGTCAAGCATGGTGGTGATAGTATTATGCTCTGGGCCTGTTTAGATGCCAATGGAACTGGTTCTTTACAGAGAGTATATGGGACCCTAACTCTTATTTTTTTTTTGTGATAGAGTGATTGGAGCACATACTTGTTGGTCACAAAAAGAAACATTCATGAAGTTTGGTTCTTTTATGAATTTATTATCGGTCTACTGAAAATGTGCTGGGTCAAAAGTATACATACAGCAATGTTAATATTTGCTTACATGTCCCTTGGCAAGTTTCACTGCAAAAAGGCGCTTTTGGTAGCCATCCACAAGCTTCTGCTTGAATTTTTGACCACTCCTCTTGACAAATTTGGTGCAGTTCAGCTATATTTGTTTGTTTTTTGATGTAGACTTGTTTCTTCAGTATTGTCCACACGTTTAAATCAGGACTTTGGGAAGGCCGTCGTAAAACCTTCATTGTAACCTGATTTAGCTATTTCTTTACCACTTTTGACGTGTGTTTGGGGTCATTGTCCTGTTGGAACACCCAACTGCGCCCAAGACCCAACCTCCGGGCTGATGATTTTAGCTTGTCCTGAAGAATTTTTCATTGTGCCATTTACTCTCTGTAAAGCACCAGTTCCATTGACGGCAAAACAGGCCCAGAGCATAATACTACCACCGCCATGTTCGACAGTAGCAATGGTGTTCCTGGGAGTAAAGGCCTCAACTTTTCTCCTCCAAAAATATCGCTGGGTTTTGTGGCAAAACAGCTCTATTTTTGTTTCATCTGACAAAAACAAAGATCTGTGGTCAGATGAAACAATATGGGGGAAAAATATTGGCAGAGAAACCAAACAATTGTCGGCCTTCTTTGTTTCCTTCCTCAAGTTAAAGTTAAAGTACCAATGATTGTCACAAACACACTAAGTGTGGTGAAATCATTCTCTGCATTCGACCCATCACACTTGTTCACCCCCTGGGAGGCGAGGGGAGCAGTAAGCAGCAGCATTGGCCCCGCCCGGGACTCATTTTTTTGGTGATTTAACCCCCAATTCCAACCCTTGATGCTGAGTCCCAAGCAGGGAAGTAATAGCTCTCATTTTTATAGTCTTTGGTATGACTCGGCCGGGGTTTGAACTCACGACCGACCCATCTCAGGACATCGAGTAGGTTAACCTTGCTGTATGTATACTTTTGACCCAGCACATTTTCAGTAGAGAAATAATACATTCTTAAACCAAACTTTGTGTTTGTTTGCTTTACAAGTGTATGTACACTTTTGTATTGGAGGAAAGTAGTTGCGGGTTTAAAGCAGCTGCACTGACTTGCATCCCTGGGCCGTACACGGTGGTGAGACCTCGGCGTGCGTGTGGTCTGTAAGGCAATGCCCTGGTTACGAGGTGCCATGTGATCCAGACCTCCGGGTCTACATGTGATTTGCGTGGCGTGTTCACAACTGCCTGCAAAAGGCCAGGTGCGGGGGGTCCTGGACCTCGGACACGCCTATTGTCGCACGCATAGCGAGATGGGAAGAAATGCATTGCCGCAAATTTAGATGGAGGCGTCACGCGTGGTGTCTAAAAGGAGGGTTGAGTTATCGCCTTGAAAATGTGGTGAGGCTAAGGTTACCAGGGTGAATAAGAGGGTCAATTACATTTTGTTTTTGTTTTTTGTTGTTGTTGTGCACAGCGATTTTCTTTTTGCGTCTTAAACCCTATGTATTTTTGACATATTGAGCCATATTGGACCAAAAATACAAAAAAAAATAATGTGTCCTGAGCCGCAAAAAATGAAAAACTGTATATAAGTGTTTTAATGAAGGCAACACATGACGAAAGTGTCTATATTAGCTATAATACAGTAGCCTACTATCAAAATTACTCTAAAAGTCTTATATAAGTGTTATAATGAAGACAACACATGATGTAAGTGTCTATATTAGCTATAATAGCCTACTATCAAAATGACTTTAAAAGTCTTATTTAAGTGTTATAATGAAGGCAACACATGACGAAAGTGTCTATATTAGCTATAATACAGTAGCCTACTATCAAAAGTACTCTCAAAGGCTTATATAAGTGTTGTAATGAAGACAACACATGATGTAAGTGTCTATATTAACTATAATAGCCTACCATCAAAATGACTTTAAAAGTCTTATTTAAGAGTTATAATGAAGACAACACACTACGAAAGTGTCTATAGTAGCTAGATTAGCCTACTATTCAAATGACTTTAAAAGTCTTAAGTTTTATAATGAAGGAAACACAGGGTGTAAGTGTCTATATTTGCCAACAATAAAAATGACTTTAAAAGTCTTATATGAGTGTTTTAATGAAGACAGCCCAGGGTGTAAGTGTCTATATTAGCTATAATAGCCTACTATCAAAATGAATTTTAAAGTTTTATACAAGTGTTATAATGAAGACAACACGTGACGTAAGTGTCTATATTAGCTATAATAGCCTACTATCAAAATGACTTTAAAAGTCTTATATAAGTGTTATAATGAAGACAACATGTAACTTAAGTGTCTATATTAGCTATACTAGCCTGCTATCAAAAATACTTTCGAAGTCTTATATAAGTGTTATAATGAAGACAAATTGTGACTTAAGTGTCTATATTAGCCTACTATCGCCATTACTTTAAAAGTCATATACAAGTGTTATAATGAAGACAACACATGATGTAAGTGTCTATATTAGCTATAATAGCCTACTATCACCATTACTTTAAAAGTCTTATATAAGTGTTATAATGAAGACAACACATGATGTAAGTGTCTATATTAGCTATAATAGCCTACTATCACCATTACTTTAAAAGTCTTATATAAGTGTTATAATGAAGACAACACGTGCCGTAAATGTCTATATTAGCTATAATAGCCTACTATCACCATTACTTTAAAAGGCTTATATAAGTGTTATAATGAAGACAACACAGGGTGTAAGTGTCTATATTAGCAATAAGAGCCTACTATCACCATTACTTTAAAAGTCTTATACAAGTGTTATAATGAAGGCAACACATGATGTAAGTGTCTATTTTAGCTATAGTAGCGTACTATCAAAATGACTTTAAAAGTCTTATATAAAGTGTTATAATGAAGACAAAACTTGACATAAGTGTCTATATTAGCTACAGTATATTAGCCTTCTATCAAAATTACTTTAAAATTCTTATGTAAGTGTTATAATGAAGGCAACTCATGACGTAAGTGTTTATATTAGTTATAATAGCCAACCATCAAAAAAACTTTAGAAGTATTTTATCTGTTTTTTAATGAAGGCAACACATGATGTAAGTGTCTATATTAGTTATAATAGCCTACTATCAAATGACTTTAAAAGTCTTATATAAGTGTTATAATGAAGGCAACACATGATGTGTCCATATTAGCTATATTAGCCTAATATCAAAATGACTTTCCTGGTCTTATATAAGTGTTATAATGAAGGCAACACATGACGTAAATGTCTATATTAGTTATAATAGCCGATTAACGAATTACTTTAAAAGTCTTATGTAAGTGTTATAATGAAGGCAACACATGATGTGTCCATATTAGCTATATTAGCCTACTATTAAAATGACTTTAAAAGTCTTATATAAGTGTTATAATGAAGGCAACGCATGACGTATGTGTCTATATTAGTTATAATAGCCGATTATCGAATGACTTTAAAAGTCTTATATAAGTGTTATAACGAAGGCAACACATAACGTAAGTGTCTATATTAGTTTTAATAGCCGACTATCGAATGACTTTAAAAGTCTTATATAAGTGTCATAATGAAGGCAACACATGATGAAAGTGTCTATATTAGCTGTATAGGTCTACTATCAAAATGACTTAAAAAGTCTTATATAATAAGTGTTACAATGAAGACAACACATGACGTAAGTGTCTATATTAGTTATAATAGCCGATTAACGAATTACTTTAAAAGTCTTGTATAAGTGTTATAATGAAGGCAACACATGATGTGTCCATATTAGCTATATTAGCCTACTATTAAAATGACTTTAAAAGTCTTATATAAGTGTTATAATGAAGGCAACGCATGACGTAAGTGTCTATATTAGTTATAATAGCCGATTATCGAATGACTTTAAAAGTCTTATATAAGTGTTATAACGAAGGCAACACATAACGTAAGTGTCTATATTAGTTATAATAGCCGACTATCGAATGACTTTAAAAGTCTTATATAAGTGTCATAATGAAGGCAACACATGTTGAAAGTGTCTATATTAGCAGTATAGGTCTACTATCAAAATGACTTAAAAAGTCTTATATAATAAGTGTTACAATGAAGACAAAACATGACGTAAGTGTCTATATTAGTTATAATAGCCGACTATCAAATGACTTTAAAAGTCCTATATAAGTGTTATAATGAAGGAAACACATGATGAAAGTGTCTATATTAGCTGTATAAGCTTACTATCAAAATGACTTAAAAAGTCTTATATAATACGTGTTATAATGAAGGCAACACATGATGTAAGTGTCTATATTAGCTATGATAGCCTACTACTAAAATTACTTTAAAAGTCTTGTATAAGTTTTAAGGCCTGATTAGCACTCCAACGAGTCAATAACATCAACAGAGCGCACCTTTGTGCATCCACGCACAGCATAAAACATTTGGTGGACAAAATGAGACAAAGGAGTGGAAGATGTTGCATCAAAACAAACTGTTGCGTCACAGTCCACACTATGGTGAGTTCAAGTCAGTAGGACAATACAATGTTGACCAAATAGTGTCATCAGTGAAGCATACACACAAACACATTAAACAGTGGTAGTTCTCACAATTGGAAAGCTTTGTGTCCTCAAACTAAAAACAAACTAAAACAAAAAAAAATGTTTTCAATATTTTTCCATTTCCAATCTTTTTTTGTTTTTAATGATCCCAGGAGCCACTAGCGTGGCGCTAAAGAGCCGCGGGTTACTAACTATAAGTCCCAACTCCTCATTGACTAAACTGAAACATTTATGTAAACAAAAGTATCAAATATGCAGAGAAACATAAAATATTCAAAAAGGTCGTCAAAATGGCCTACTTTCCGGGTGAAAATACACCTTTGCAGCCGTGTATCCTTTATTCTAAGGCCCTGCTTTAGTTGAGTTTATTTCACGCGGATATTAAATTATTGTGGCGTCCTGGAAGAGTTAGTGCTGCAAGGGATTCTGGTTATTTGTTATTTTGTGTTACGGTGCGGATGTTCTCCCGAAATGTGTTGGTCATTCTCGTCGGGAGTGGGTTCACAGTGTGGCGCATATTTGTAACTGTGTTAAAGTTGTTTATACGGCCACCCTCAGTCTGACCTGTATGGCTGTCGACCAAGTATGCCTTGCATTCACTTGAAAAGCCGTATATATTATTTGATTGAGAGTGCTTCTCCTAATGTCTGTGTACCAGTCCGTACAGCAGCGTTGTTAAAAAGTCATATATTTTACTTTTTGAAACGGATATTGTTCATTTCCGATATTACATTTTAAAGCATTTATCGGCCGATAATATCATTAGTCCGATATTGTCAGACATCTCTAATAACTACAAACCCTGTTTCCATATGAGTTGGGAAATTGTGTTTGATGTAAATATAGACGGAATACAATGATTTGCAAATAATCATTAACTTTTGAATTTGATGCCAGCAACATGTGACGAAAAAGTTGGGAAAGGTGGCAATAAATACTGATAAAGTTGAGGAATGCTCATCAATCAATCAATCAATGTTTATTTATATAGCCCCAAATCACAAATGTCTCAAAGGACTGCACAAATCATTATAACTACAACATCCTCGGAAGAACCCACAAAAGGGCAAGGAAAACTCACACCCAGTGGGCAGGGAGAATTCACATCCAGTGGGACGCCAGTGACAATGCTGACTATGAGAAACCTTGGAGAGGACCTCAGATGTGGGCAACCCCCCCCCCCCCCCCCCCCCTCTAGGGGACCGAAAGCAATGGATGTCGAGCGGGTCTAACATGATACTATGAGATCCAAGACAGCAGCGAGAGTCCCGTCCACAGGAAACCATCATCAAACGCTTATTTGGAACATCCCACAGGTGTGCAGGCTAATTGGGAACAGGTGGGTGCCATGATTGGGTATAAAAACAGCTTCCCAAAAAATGCTCAGTCTTTCACAAGAAAGGATGGGGCGAGGTACACCCCTTTGTCCACAACTGCGGGAGCAAATAGTCAAACAGTTTAAGAACAACGTTTCTCAAAGTGCAACTGCAAGAAACTTAAGTATTTCAACATTTACGGTCCATAATATCATCAAAAGGTTCAGAGAATCTGGAGAAATCACTCCACGTAAGCGGCACGGCCGAAAACCAACATTGAATGACCGTGATTTTCGACCGCTCAGACGGCACTGTATAAAAAACCGACATCAATCTCTAAAGGATATCACCACATGAGCTAAGGAACACTTCAGAAAACCACTGTCACTAAACACAGTTTGTCGCTACATCTGTAAGTGCAAGTTAAAGCTCTACTATGCAAAGCGAAAGCCATTTATCAACAACATCCAGAAACGCCACCGGCTTCTCTGGGCCCGAGATCATCTAAGATGGACTGATGCAAAGTGGAAAAGTGTACTGTGGTCTGACGAGTTCACATTTCAATTTATTTTTGGAAATATTCGACATTGTGTCTTCCGGACCAAAGGGGAAGCGAACCATCCAGACTGTTATCGACGCAAATTTGAAAAGCCAGCATCTGTGATGGTATGGGGGTGCATTAGTGCCCAAGGCATGGGTAACTTACACATCTGTGAAGGCACCATTAATGCTGAAAGGTACATACAGGTTTTGGAACAACATATGCTGCCATCTAAGTGCCGTCTTTTTCATGGACGCCCCTGCTTATTTCGGCAAGACAATGCCAAGCCACATTCAGCACGTGTTACAACAGCGTGGCTTCGTAAAAAAAGAGTGTGGGTACTTTCCTGGCCCGCTTGCGGTCCAGACCTGTCTCCCATCAAACATGTGTGGCGCGTTATGAAGCGTAAAATACGACAGCGGAGACCCCAGACTGTTGAACGACTGAAGCTCTACATAAAACAAGAATGGGGAAGAATTCCACTTTCAAAGCTTCAACAATTAGTTTGCTCTGTTCCCAAATTTTTATTGAGTGTTGTTAAAAGAAAAGGTGATGTAACACAGTGGTGAACATGCCCTTTCCCAACTACTTTGGCACGTGTTGCAGCCATGAAAGTCTAAGTTAATTATTATTTGCAAAAAAAGTTTGAACATCAAATATGTTGTCTTTGTAGCATATTCAACTGAATATGGGTTGAAAAGGATTTGCAAATCATTGTATTCTGTTTATATTTACATCTAACACAATTTCCCAACTCATATGGAAATGGGGTTTGTATTCAAAACAAAACATTATGGCCATAGCAGCACCGTTTTATATGCCACACAGTTCAAAGCGTAGGAAAAAAGTAGCCACTTATAGTCGAGAATTTCCGGTAAGAACTGTATGAAAAGGGAAAGTTATAAGTAGATGGAAGTCAGGACGTTTCTCTATTAATATCCGCATTAAGAACATGTTCGAATAACTCCCTGACCTAAATATACGGTTTTCACTTTCCGTGTTGGGGAATGTCTGATGTCAGCTCTCGTTCCCGCCGTCGGACCATAAATGCCGCGCGCTCATTGTTTTCTTTCCGTCAGGGTCAGGCCGCACTATATTGGCCCGTGTCAACTGCTGGCAGCTCCACGCGGCAACAACACCCGCCCGGAGCTCAATTAATTGACTTTTCAGATGTGGCGGCAACATGATCTGGTACTTAGTGGGTTGGGCTTAAAATCGGTTTCAGTGCTTAATAAAGATCCAATAGAGATGTCTGAAGACACCTGTGTGTGTGTGTGTGTGTGTGTGTGTGTGTGTGTGTTGTGTGTATGTGTGTGTGTGCGTGTGTGTGTGTGTGTGCGTGTGTGTGTGTGTGTGTGTGTGTGTGTGTGTGTGTGTGTGCGTGTGTGTGTGTGTGTGTGTGTGTGTGTGTGTGTGTGTTCTTGTATTTCGACCCTTCTTGAGACATCAAAAAGGAAAAGTAGCTTCCATGTGAGGAGGTGTGAACAAGTTAGGACCAAAGTGGTGGTCAACATATGAAATAACAAGTGTGTGTAAGAAATTGAAATGCGCACCCTTTAGCCAAAATTAATTTAAAAAAATAAAATAAATAAATATGTATACAGAGACATACTATATTAACTTGATGTAAATATTGTAGAGTAAAAAACAACAATTACAATTTTTTTTGTTAAAGTCAAACAAATACTGAAAAGCAGTCTTTTTCTCACAAAATGTCGACTTTTTTGTTCTATAAAATTGAGAAAAATTTGTCATATTCTTTCTTGAATTATTGCAACATTTTCTCTTAAAATAATTAATTTTTTATGTAAATTATTACTTTTCAATTCAAAACGGTGACATTTTTCATAAAAAAAGTTTTGACTTCTATTAAAATATTGCCAATTTTTTTTGTTGTTCCTTTAAAATAGTGACATTTTTCGAGTAAAATTATGACTTTTGTCATCATTTTGCCAAGTAAAATTCCGATTATTAGTATGATATTGCCAAACGATTTAAGTTTTCTTATACAATTATGACTTTTGTCGGGTACAATTGCGACTATTTGCATAAAATTTCCAACATTTTAAACTTTTCTTAGAAAAATGCGACTGTTATTGAGTACAATTCCAACTTTTCTCATAATGTTGCACAAATGTTGCATTTTCTTGCACAATCTTGGCTTGTGTTGAGTAAAATGACGAATTGTATTATAAAACTACCAAAATGTTTGGTTTTTCTTGTGAAATTGTGACCTTTTTCTTTTAAAATTCCAACTCATTTTTCACAACAAGCTATTTTATATGTGCATAGTATGTATGTATTATTAATGTTGTAAATACACATCTTTATATATCTAGAAAGGGTGGTCCTTTCGGAGGTCTCAAGAAGGTAAGAAATACAAGTGTGTGTGTGTGTGTGTTTGCTTGTGTGTGCGTTCTTGTATTTCTACCCTTCTTGAGGCATTAAGAAGGAAAAGTAGCTAACATATGAGGAGGTGTGAACAAGTTAGGACCAAAGTGGTGGTCAACATATGAAATAACAAGTGTGTGTAAGAAATTGAAATGCGCACCCTTTGGCCAAAATTGATAAAACAATTAAAATAATAAATACGTATATAGAGACATAGTGTATTAACTTGATGTAAATAATGTAGAGTAAAAAAAAATTATAAAAATGTTTTTTAAAGTCAAACAAATAACGAAAAGCAGTGTTTTTCTCACAAAATGTCGACTTTTGTGCTTTATAAAATTTAGAATAATTTCTCATATTATTTTTGCTTCTGTAATATTGCAATATTTTCTCATAAAAGTATTACTTTTTTATTTAAAAATTCATCTTTATTTAATGCAAAACGGTGACATTTTTCATAAAGTTCTGACTTTAATCAAAATATTGCCAATTTTTTTTGTTGGTCCTGTAAAATAGTGACATTTTTTCTGTAAAATGATGACGTTTGTCATCATTTTGCCAAGTGAATATTGCCAAAATGTTTACGTTTTCTTATACAATTGTGACTTCTGTTGGGTACAATTGCGACTCTTTGCATAAGATTGCCAACATTTTAAGCTTTTCCTGGAAAAATGTGACTGTTGAGTAAAATTCCAACTTTTAGCATAATATTGCACAAATGTTGCATTTTTCTTTCAAAATGTTGGCTTGTGTTGAGTAAAATGACAACTTTTATTATTATACTGCCAAAATTTTAAGTTTTTCTTGTGAAATTTTGACCTTTTTTTGTAAAATTCCAACTCATTTTTCACAACAAGCTTTTTATATTTGCATAGTATGTATATATTATTAATGTTGTAAATACACATCTTTATATTTATACAAAGCGTTTTTTGGAGGTCTCAAGAAGGTGTGAAATGCAAGTGTGTGTGTGTGTGTGTGTGTGTGTGTGTGTGTGTGTGTGTGTGCGTGCGTGTGTGTGTGCGTGTGTGTGTGAGTGTGTGTGTGTGTGTGTGTGTGTGTGTGTGTGTGTGCGTTCTTGTATTTCTACCCTTCTTGAGATATCAACAAGGAAAAGTAGCTAACATATGAGGAGGTGTGAACAAGTTAGGACCAAAGTGGTGGTCAACATATGAAATAACAAGTGTGTAAAAAATTGAAATTCGCACCCTTTAGCAAAAATGTATTAAAAAAAATAAAATACGTATGTAGAGACATACTGTATCAACTTGATGTAAATATTGTAGAGTAAAAAATGTTTAATATTTTTTTTTAAGTCAAACAAATACTGAAAAGCAGTCTTTCTCACAAAATGTTGACTTTTTTGTTTTAGAAAATTGAGAAGAATTTGTCATATTCTTTCTTGAATTATTGCTAAATTTTCTCTTAAAATTATTACTTTTTTATGTCAATTATTACTTTTTAATTCAAAACGGTGACATTTTTTATTAAAAAAGTTCTGACTTTTATCAAAATATTGCCAATTTTCTTGTTGGTCCTGTAAAATAGTGAAATGTTTTCTGTAAAATGATGACTTTGTCATCATTTTGCCAAGTGAATATTGCCAAAATGTTGAAGTTTTCTTATACAATTGTGACTTTTGTCGGGTACAATTGCATAAAACTGGCAACATTTTAAGCTTTTCTTGGAAAAATGCGCCTCTGGTTGAGTAAAATTCCAAATTTTATCATAATATTGCACAAACGTTCCGATTTTTCTTTCAAAATTTTGGCTTGCGTTGAGTAAAATGACAACTTTTATTATTATACTGCCAAAATTTTAAGTTTTTCTTGTGAAATTTTGACCTTTTTCTTGTAAAATTCCAACTCATTTTTCACAAGATTTTTTATATGTGCGCAGTATGTATATAATATTAATGTTGTAAATACACATCTTTATATATCTAGAAAGGGTGGTCCTAAAGAAGTAAGCGTTTTTCGGAGGTCTCAAGAAGGTAAGAAATGCAAGTGTGTGTGTGTGTGTATGTGTGTGCGTGTGTGTGTGTGTGTGTGTGTGTGCGCGCTTCTGTGTAATAGAGACCCCCTGACAGCCCCACAGAGACACAGAATCTAAGAATAGTTCCCTGATACGTAGGAGCAGCAGCCAGCGGGGGAGTAAGCGCTGAAATTTTTCCCCCTGGGAGACGTCGGGTGGACACAAGACCTCCACCTTCCTTTATTTTACTTATGTGTAGATCCATAGTTCGGACCTACCTGACGA
>NC_084622.1:10855984-10970984 GCF_033978795.1 Nerophis ophidion
CAAAAAAATGAATAGATTTTTTTAGAGCGTTTTTCTTTTCAAGAAAAAAGTTTTTAAACCAAATAGTTTTAAAAAAGAGTTTCTTGATTAATGCATTTTCTTTATCAAATTGTATTTTTTTCACCAAAAAATATTTTTTTTGCCTTGAAATAAAAATACATATTTGTTAGGTAGATATAATTATAAACCAAAAATAAGTTAAATATATATATTTTTTTTCATTAATGTCTTCCTATTTAAAGAGTATTTTTTTTGCAGAAGTTTGTTTTCCATAAAACAATTTTAATAAAATATGTATTATATATGCTATTCGAAAATATTAAAAATTGTTTTGCAAATGCACTATGCACATTAAGTTGTACATTGCGTAAATAGGGAAAAATGAGGAATGTAAATGTTTAGACATGAGATTAAAGTATTCTCATTTTATGATTTTGCTTTAAAAAAAATTCAAATTATTACTATTTAAAAATTAAAAATAAATAACCGACAATTTTAAAGATACATATTTCTCAAAAAATAAATAGATAAATAACTATCTTTTGAGAGAATTTTTCTCCATAAGAATGAACAGCAAAAAATAGTAAAAAAAAAAAAAAAAAGTTTTATTTTTCAAATTGTTTTTTTTTTCACCAGAAAATATTAAAATAGTAAAACAAAAATGTTTTCTTTTTCAAATTTTTTTCACCAGGTTTTTTTTTTTTTTTTGCCTCAGAATACATTTTACTTTTTATTTTAGTAGAAACAGTTTTTGACCAAAAATAACTTCAATTTATATAGTTTTTTTATGAATCTTGTCCTACTTAACCACACACAACTTTTTTTTTTCCTGAAAAAATTTTTTACAAAAATATTTGTTGTATATTTTATTTGAAAATATTTCAACTTGTTTATAACTGATGATAACATAACGTAGATTTCGTAAATATGGTAAAACATGAGGAACGTGAATGTTTAAGCATAAAATTAAATAATGTTCATGTTAGATTATTGCAATTTAAAAATACAGAAATTTTTTTTTTAACCGACAAATGAACATTTTCGGATTTTTGTTATTTTTATATATAGATTCCTCCAAACATTTCAATAGATAAATAACTAAAATGTTTGCCACTGACAGTTTGTTTGTGTTTTAGTTTTTCCTCTGTGTGTGTTTAGTATTTCCTGTTTTTAGTTCCTATCAGCGCTTTTATTTTGTCTGTTTCCTGTTTTTTTTCACCTGTGTGCTGTTTTCCCCTTAGCTGCGGCTGATTGGCACCTGGCCACACCTGGCGTCAATCAGCCCGCTTCTATTTGAGTCTGTTTTTGTCCTCTAGTCAGTTGCTGGATTATTGTCGTTGCCAAATGTCGCTCTTGTGGTTGCTACCTATTGTGTCGTGTCGTATCTTTGCAGCGTAGTGGTAAACTATATTTTCGTTAGATGTTTGTAGCTTACTGTTTTTTGTTCCGTGCTTCCATTTTGTCTTTATACAACACATAACGACTTCTGTTCCCTGTTCTGTTTATGCTAGCCTCCATGCTAAGCCCTAATTGTTTTGCTATTTTCCATGCAAAGCTCCTTTTATTTTCTAGCTCCCATGCTAGCTTTCTTAGTTGGTTTTCCGCCTCCTGCGTGCTTTTTGTTTCTTCCCTTTTGTTAGTTTTTGTTGTAGTATTAAATCATGTTTTCTCACTCCATGCCTGCCTCTATCTCTGCATCTTGGGGTTTGTCACAAACTAACTTTGACATATTATCTTTTTAGAAAGTTTTTCTCTACAAGAATGAACCGTTTTTAAACCAAAAAAATAGTTTGGACATGTTTTTTTTCTTAATTAACACTTTATTTATTTTTTTACATTAAAATAAATTCAAAATTTTTGTTTAGTTAAAACAGTTTTTATCCAAAAATAAGTTAAATTTACATGCATTCTATGGCCTCACTTGGGAACAATTCGGGATCCTTCGGGAAGAGCTGGACGAAGTAGCTGGGGAGAGGGGAGTGTGGGCTTCCCTGCTTAGGCTGCTGACCCCGCGACCTTCTTCAGAAGAAGATGGATATAATACTCACATTGTACAATGTACTTTTTAAACCTTATTTGTCTAGTCCACCCTGTTAGGGACAATCGGTAGAACATGAATGAATGGACTTGTGTAGTCCAGTATTGGAAAGAAACTCGGACTGACTCGCATGTCTTGACTCGCCAACAGCCTGCTCACCTTCCAGGTGAGAGGTTGTGACCCGGCACTAAAAGCTGGGTTTCCTCTGCCGTCAAGGACCAACATTTCAAGCACAAGAGAGAA
Organism: Nerophis ophidion; assembly: GCF_033978795.1. NCBI lineage: Eukaryota > Metazoa > Chordata > Actinopteri > Syngnathiformes > Syngnathidae > Nerophis > Nerophis ophidion. Next base: position 10,858,266 of record NC_084622.1, read on the forward strand.
AAGCCAAAACCGACCCCGGATGACCTGCCAAAATACCGTGGGCCTGTGACCCGACCAGACTGAATGTGTCGGGCGGGTGTTGTTGGGACAGGATGCGAACACGTTTATTCAACCCCCGCTGTGGTGCGTGGTTGATGTGACATAATCACCCGTCATTTGATATAATTGGGTAATTGGGGTAATGGGTTTCCACTGTGGTCCTCTGATCTCTTCATTACCAGCAGGAGTGGGTTGCAACATCCATGTCGTACCCACTCGCTGTGTGATACAGGGACCATTGGTATTAGGCTTTAGTTTTTGTTTCTACCTGGATGATATTTGCTTGGAAATATTATTAACAATAGGGAATGGACAAAGGGAAAAGTAGAACCCAAAAAAGTAGAACAAGGGAAGTAGGGGAGGATAGAAATAATTTTTTACTTTCTTTTTATTGCATCTGATGATACTGGTAGTGTAATTAAAACTTTCTAAATGTTTAAATTTAAATTATTTTTGTTTTAATGCAAAGCTATTTTTTTTTATTTTTCTCCGCATAAACCAAGTATTGGCTGTTGTTTTCTTTATCGTGTGAATGCTCCAAAGTTATTGATGTTTTTTTGTCACACTTTCTCTCCTCTGTATAATGTCTACTGTCCGAAACTGTCTATTTAAAAAGGAGACTCAAGCTGAATTGATTTCCATCTTTTTGACAGTTATTTAACAACTATTGTGTGAATGCTCCAAAACATTCACACGCGGTTTTGTACACCAAAATTAATCAGTTTTTATTATTATTATTATTATTATTATTATTGTGTGAATGCTCCAAAACATTCAAACATATGGTTTTATACACCAAAATTGGTCAGTTTATTATTATTAATGTGTGAATGCTCCAAAAAATTAACACATAAGGTTTTATACACCACAATTCATCAGTGTATTATTGTGTGAATGCTCCAAAACATTCACACATGTGGTTTTATACACCGAAATTCATCAGTTTAGTATTATTATTTCTATTATTTTTATTGTTATTATTGTGTGAATGCTCCAAAACATTCACACATATGATTTTATACACACAAAGTTGTCAGATTATTATTGTTATTATTATTATTATTATTGTGTGAATGCTCCAAAAAATTAACACATATGGTTTTCTACACCACAAATCATCAGTGTATTATTATTAATATTATTGCGTGAATGCTCCAAAACATTCACACATATGGGTTCATACAACAAAATTAATCATTCTATTATTATTATTGTGTGAATGCTCCAAAACATTCACACATACGGTTTTCTACACCAAAACGTATCAGTTATTATTATGATTACTGTGTGAATGCTCCAAAACATTCACACATATGGTTTTATACACCAAAATGTGTCAGTTTCTTCTTCTTCTTCTTCTTCTTCTTCTTCTTATTATTATTATTATTATTATTATTATTATTATTATTGTGTGAATGCTCCCAAAAAAATAACACATATGGTTTTATACACCACAACTCATCAGTGTATTATTATTGCAATTGTGGGAATGCTCCAAAACATTCACACATATGGTTTTATACAACACAATTAATCATTTTATTATTTGTATTATTGTGTGAATGCTCCAAAACATTCACACATACGGTTTTCTACACCAAAATTCATCAGTTAATATTATTATTATTATTATTATTAATATTAATATTATTGTGTGAATGCTCCAAAACATTCTCATGCATTGTTTTTCTCCACGAAAATTAATTAGTGTATTGGTATTATTATTGTTTGAATGCTCCAAGACATTCACACTTATGGTTTTCTACACCACAATTACTGACTTTATTATTATTATTATTATTATTATTATTAGTATTATCGTGTGAATGCTAAAAAACATTTACACATGGTTTTATACACCAAAATTAATCAGTTTATTATTATTATTATTATTAATACTACAATATGAATGCTACAAAACATTCACACATATGGTTTTATACACCAAAAATAATCAGTTTATTATTATTATTATTATCATCATTATTAATACTACTATATGAATGCTCCAATACATTCACACATATGGTTTTTTACACCAAAATCCATCTGTTTATTATTATTATTGTTGTGTGAATGCTCCAAAACATTCACACACATGGTTTTATACACCAAAATTCATCAATGTATTGTTATTACTATTGTTGTGTGTACAAACATACGCAAACTGTATATACATTCACTGTACGAACATACATTTACACATACATGTACATATACATTCACTGTACAAACATACATATACACATACATGTACATATACATTCACTCTACAAACATACATATACACATACATGTACATATACATTCACTGTACAAACATACATATACACATACATGTACATATACATTCACTGCACTAACATACATATACACATACATGTACATATACATTCACTGCACAAACATACATATACACATACATGTACATATACATTCACTGCACAAACATACATATACACATACATGTACATATACAGTCACTGTACAAACATACATATACACATACATGTACATATACATTCACTGTACAAACATACATATACACATACATGTACATATACATTCACTGCACAAACATACATATACACATACATGTACATATACAGTCACTGTACAAACATACATATAAACATACATGTACATATACATTCACTGCACAAACATACATAAACACATACATGTACACAAACATAAGTCAGTGATATAATAAGCATATGTTTCCGCTCTATTGCATGTCGTTGGATTAAAAATCCTCTTTGAAAGCCGAGAGCCATCAATGCCTTAACGACGCCGGCTCATTTGCATAATGGCACAATACTTTCAGGGGTCCGATTGCCCCTCTGTGATCACCCTCCCTCCTCGTTATCCCACACCCACACCGCTGCACATTTGCATCCACTCTGCATAAGTAGAGTGGTGTAAAATATGAGAATGTGTTGTGGAACATGATCAGTCCTGAAGTGCTGTCTGCTCTCTGCTGGCCACCTGGCTTTTGTGTGCAAGGGGAATTGCACACGCTGACCAGTTGACGGAACAACAACTTTTGAAGTGATAATTGGTATTCGTGTGACCTTTGAACTATGCAGCCTCTCCTCATCTCTTTCATCCGATGGTGTTTTGCTTCTTTACAATACTGACGGGGACAGAAAGTCCAAAAAAGCCAAAGCAAAACATCAACAATTTTATTTTTTGTTTGCATTCTTCCCAGGATCACAATTGGTCTGTTTGGTTTGGTTTGTAAGACCTTTACCCTCTCATCTGAGTACACTTCATCACTTCATGTTCATAGACTTGGATTGGTCCCATCTAGTCTTAGACTCAGATTGGTCAGATCTAGTCTTGGACAAAGATTGGTCGGAACTAATGTTAGACTTTGATTGGTCACATCGAGTCTTAGACTTGGTTTGGTCACATCGAGTCTTGGACTAAGATTGGTCAGACCTAGTCTTAGACTTAGATTGGTCACATCTAGTCTTAGACTTAGATTGGTCACATCTAGTAATACTCTTAGATTGGTCACATCTTGTCTTAGTCTTAGATTGGTCAGATCTAGTCTTAGACTTATATGAATTGAATTGAAATATTTATTTCAAACCTGCACAGTACAACTAAACACAGTTTTTGTATTTTTTACATGTTGGCAAAGATATTTATGCAAGGCTTGAAAAGGGGTTGGATGAAGCAGCTGCTTATAATAGCCCAACCCCTCTCACTCATTCCACATTTGACATAAACAATATAATACAAAAACAATACTCTATAAACAAAACAAGAAAAGCTCCTGTACACCAACAATACCATGAGACAAGACAAGACGAGACAAAACACACACAAGCACACACACGCACACACACACACACGGGCCCAAACACTCTCCGACCATACACCTCTCTTCCATCGCTCTGTGCTGAGGGCATCACTCTCTTTCCTCATCGTACTTCTTCAGTACTTCTTTTTTAAACAGTGTTTTAAATTGAATCATGCTAGAACACGTTTTTAACTCGTCCTCTAAGTTGTTCCACAGACTGACTCCACGCACTGAAATGCACATTGATTTTAAAGTGGTTCTAAATTGAGGCAAATATAATTTGTGGTTTCCACTTAAACTGTAACTATGGTGATCATCTCTGTCATGGAATAGGTTCTGTATATTGGATGGTAGAGAGTTTTGGGATGCATCGTTCAGTTTAAGTTGCTTTAAGTCCATAAATAGTGGATTTGAATGATGTCTGTAGTGAACATTGGAAACAATCCTGATGGCCTTTTTCTGCAGAGTGACTAAAGGTTGTAGATGTGATTTATAACAATTTCCCCAGACTTCAACACAATAGGTTAAATATGACATGATAAATGAATGATATAATAACAGCAGAGCATTGGTGTTCAATAAATGACATGATCTCCTCATCATTCCAACACATTTAGCAACTTTTTTCCTCAGGTAACTTATATGAGGCTTCCATGAGATATTTTCATCTATTACTACTCCTAAGAAAGAATTTTGATGAACATATTCTATTGGTGTATCATCAATAACAATCCTGATCGGTATATTACTTTTGCGATTGCTAAAGAGCATTATTTTGGTCTTCTTTAAATTCAAAGACAATTTGTTCGCATTAAACCAAGTTTTTAACTTGATCATCTCCTCAGTTACAGAAGTCAGAAGTTGCTTCACGTCGTCACCTGCACATGTAATTGTTGTATCATCAGCAAAAAGGATGAATTTCAGCAGCGTTGATACTTTACATATTTCATTAATATATATTATAAATAGTGTGGGTCCCAGTATGGAGCCCTGAGGAACTCCACAGGTTATGTTCATCAGTGTAGATTGATGTTGGTCCATCTGAACAATCTGCTGTCTCTCATTTAAGTAGCTCTCCAGCCATTTCCCTGCCAATCCCCTTATAGCATAGTTTTCCAGTTTATTTACCAAAATCTGATGGTCAATGGTATCAAAAGCCTTTTGCAGGTCAATAAAAATTCCTATAACAAATTTATTCTTCTCGATGCCATTAGTAATGTTCTCTAATAAATTAATTAAAGCTAATGAAGTTGATCTATTTTGTTGGAACCCATATTGACAATCAGATAATAATTTGTGCTTTTCAATGAAGCCACAAAGTCTATTATCGAATCATTTTTCCAATATTTTTGATAACTGTGGCAGAAGGGAGATGGGCCGGTAATTAGTGAAGTGATGTTTGTCTCCAGATTTAAAGATGGGGATGACTTTCGATAGTTTCATTTGTGAAGGAAATTGTCCAAGTCGAAAAGATAAATTGCAGATGTGTGTGAATGGTTTGATGATTTCTTCCGCTACGTTCCGGACTGTCCTCATGTCGAGGTCATAGATGTCACGTGATGTTTTGTTCTTGCTTTTCTGAATGACCTCCAAGACTTCCTTTTCGACAGTAGGAGTAAGGAACATTGAATAAGGATTTTTTTCAATAAATTCCATGGGCTGTTCATCATCAATTGGTATTTTTTTTGCCAGCTTAGGCCCAATATTAACAAAAATCATATTGAAGCCGTCAGCAATCATTTTCTTGTCAGTTATGATTAGGTCGTTCTCAACAAAAAACTCCGGATAACAAGGACTATTTGAACCATGCCCATCCATCCATCCATTTTCTACCGCTTATTCCCTTTCAGGGTCACGGGGGCGCTGGCGCCTACCTCAGCTACAATCGGGCGGAAGGCGGGGTACACCCTGGACAAGTCGCCACCTCATCGCAGGGCCAACACAGATAGACAGACAACATTCAGACTCACTTTCACACACTAGGGCCAATTTAGTGTTGCCAATCAACCTATCCCCAGGTGCATGTCTTTGGAAGTGGGAGGAAGCCGGAGTACCCGGAGGGAACCCACGCATTCACGGGGAGAACATGCATACTCCACACAGAAAGATCCCGAGCCTGGATTTGAACCCAGGACTGCAGGACCTTCGTATTGTGAGGCAGACGCACTAACCCCTCTGCCACCGTGAAGCCCTGAACCACGCCCAATAATTGTATTTAATACCTTCCAAATTCGCTTTATATCATTTTTCTTTTGGATTAATAGTTTGGTGGTGTATTCTTTCCTGCTTGCTCTTAATATGCTGGTTAATTTATTTTCATATGTTTTGTACTTCTGTTCTGTTTCTATGGTTTGTTGCCTAAAAATAGTCCTATATAAATAATTTTTCTTTTTGCAAGCGTTCGCAAGCCCTTTGGTTATCCATGGAGTTTTTTGGAGTTACTTATAGTGCATTTTTTGATGGGGCAGTGTGTATCAAAGTGAGAAAAAAATGTCATGAAATAAATTATAAGCTGCATTTATATCTGACGTTTGAAAAACAGAATCCCAGTTTTGTTTCGCTAAATCATTTTTAAGTGCTGTTAATGATTGTTCTGTTTGGCTCTTTGATAATATTCACTATTTACAGGTTTGGATGTTTCGCAGTTATTATTGTACACCATGAACACCGGTAAATGATCACTGACATCACTCACTAACAAGCCTCCAGTTACAGTCTGATCCACAATGTTACAGAATATGTTGTCAATAAGTGTGGTGCTGTGTGTTGGGATTCTTGTGGGTCATGTAATCAGTGGGTATAAGCCCATGGAGAACATGGTGTCAAGAAATTCTGCTGTGCGTTTGTGTTTATTAGGATTCAAAAGGTTGATATTAAAGTCACCGCATACTATATATTTTTTGTTCCTCTTAAATAATTTTTCCATCCATTCAATAAATATTTTTCAAGTCGGATCCTGGTGTTATATAAATGCAGGTTACAATAATGCAGGGGTGCCCACACTTTTTCTGCAGGCGAGCTACTTTTCAATTGACCAACTCGAGGGGATCTACCTCATTTATATATATCATTTATATTTATTTATTTATGAAAGAGACATTTTTGTAAACAAGTTAAATGTGTTTAATGATAATACAAGCATGTGTAACACATATAGATGTCTTTCTTTCACGAAGACAAGAATATAAGTTGGTGTATTACCTGATTCTGATGACTTGCATTGATTGGAATCAGACAGTAATGATGATAACGCCCACATTTTCAATGGAGGAGAAGAAAAGTTGTCCTTTCTGTACAATACCACATGAAAGTGGTTGGTTTTTGGCATCTAATTCATCCAGCTTCCATACACTTTACAAGAAAAACATTGGCGGCAAATTCCGTAGCTTGCTTGATTGACATTCACAGGCACTCGAGGGTCTTGTGAGATGACGCTGGCTGCTGCCAGTTCATTATTATGAAAAAATGACAGAGGGGAAGGCGAGAAACACTTTTTATTTCAACAGACTTTCGCGCCGTCCCTTCCGTCAAAACTCTAAAGGCCGACTGCACATTTCCTATCTTCACAATAAAAGCCCTGCTTCATGCTGCCTGCGCTAACAAAATAAGAGTCTCGGAAAGCTGGCGTGCACAAGCGATGTGCACGCCAGCTTTCTGAGGGATCGCTTGTGCACGCCAGTTTTCCGAGACTCTGTAGTTAGTTAGTGCAGGCAGCATGAAGCAGGGCTTTTATTGTGAAGATAGGAAATGTGCAGTCGGCCTTTAGAGTTTTGACAGAAGGTACGGCGCGAGAGTCTGTTGAAATAAAAAGTGTTTCTCGCCTTCCTCTCAGTCATATTTTAATAATAATGATCTTGCAGCAGCAAGCGTCATCTCACAAGACCCTCCGGTACCGTGAATGTCATTTAAGTGACGTCTTGGTGAAGATTGATGATCACTAATTTTTAGGTCTATTTTTTTTAAAAGCCTGGCTCGAGATCGACTGACACACCCCCCGCGGTCGACTGGTAGCTCGCGATCGACGTAATGGGCACCCCTGCAATAATGTGTTTCCTATTTGAAAATGATAATCCCACAGTGACACATTCAAAGAGTTCCTCAACAGCTAAACACATATCATTTACAATACTACAGTTGATATTTTTGTCCACATACAGAGCCACACCTCCTCCTCTCTTGGTTTTACGGTTGGTGCAAAACATTTCATACCCATTTAATTCAAACTCATTGCATGTATTCTCATTCATCCATGTCTCTGAAATACCTATAATATTAAATGGAGATTTGAAATGACTCAAATAGTCCTGGATATCATCAAAATGAGAGTATAGACTCCAGCTATTAAAATGTACCAGTGATATATTATCATCTTGCATAAATGTTTTATCAAATGTAATATCAGTATAATATGAACAATCATTGGTGGTGTTTTGAAGAGCATTTCTATCTGGATCCAATCCACTCATAAATCTTTGTGATTTGTAGTTGCTGTGATCTGAGAAATAGATTAATTCCAAATTTTGGGAGTTTATCAAATCTTCATTTTCCTCTATTTCAGAGGAGAATTCACTATCGGAACTATGCATATCGAGTTATCTCAGGGACATGAAAAAAGGAAGAGGGTGTGTGATCATGGTCAGATAAATGATTACTTTGTTCATGAAACATGAACAAGAGACGAGGGCATATGGTCAAGGACTGTGGGCCACAGACACACAACACAAACATGCACACAACAACTCGACCATTTAAACAAACACATAAACAATAGCTCATCCACACACACACAGAAACATACACTCACAAATTGCAGGCGATACAATAAACATGGCAAAACAAAAAGCTCCCCCCAAGGGCTTCTAAATATCCGATCACGAAAGTAAAAAACCAAAGAAGTAATATTAAAAAAATATATACATATATATATATACATATACATACATACACACACACATATATATACATACAAATATATATACACATATGCATGAAGTGTGGCAAGTATCACATATTTAATATGGAACAACTTCAAAATTCAAAAATAATTTCCTAGATAATTCCCATTCATCACAACATTTTCTCAGTCAGATGTAGTAAAAGGCTGAGATTGGTCATTCAGATTTAGTCTTAGACTTAGATTGGTCACATCGAGTCATTGACTTAAAATTGGTCACATCTAGTCTTGGATACTAAATGGGTCAGATCTAGTCTTAGTCTTAGATTAGTAACATATATTCTTAAGACTTAGATTGGTCACATTTAATCCTAGATTTATATTAGTCAGATGTAGTAATGGACTGAGATTGGTCATTCAGATATAGTCTTAGACGTAAATTGGTCAGATCCAGTCTTCGACTTAGATTGGTCGGATCTAGTCGTAGACTTAGATTGGTCGGATCTAATATTAGACTTAGATTGATCAGATCTAGTCTTAGACATAAATTGGTCACATCTTGTCTTAAACTTCGATTGGTCAGATCTAGTCTTAGACTAAGATTGGTCGGATCTAGTCTTAGACTTTGATTGGTCACATCGAGTCTTAGACTTGGATTGGTCACATCGAGTCTTGGACTAAGATTGGTCGGACCTAGTCTTAGACTTAGATTGGTCACATCGAGTCTTACACTTGGATTGGTCACATTGAGTGTTGGACTAAGATTGGTCAGACCTAGTCTTAGACTTAGATTGGTCACATCGAATCTTAGACTTGGATTGGTCACATCGAGTCTTGGACCAAGATTGGTCAGACCTAGTCTTGGACTTGGATTGGTCACATTGAGTCTTAGACTTGGATTGGTCACATCGAGTCTTGGACTTAGATTGGTCACATCGAGTCTTAGATTTAGATTGGTCACATCGAGTCTTAGACTTGGATTGGTCACATCGAGGCTTGGACTTACATTGGTCAGATCGAGTCTTAGACTTAGATTGGTCAAATCGAGTCTTACACTTAGATTGGTCACATCGAGTCTTTGACCTGGATTGGTCACTTCGAGTCTTGGATTTGGATTGGTCAGACCTAGTCTTAGACTTGGATTGGTCACATCGAGTCTTAGACTTAGATTGGTCACATCGAGTCTTGGACTAAGATTGGTCAGACCTAGTCTTAGACTTAGATTGGTCACATCGAGCCTTGGACTAAAATTGGTCAGACCTAGTCTTGGACTTAGATTGGTCACATCAAGTCTTAGATTTAGATTGGTCACATCGAGACTTGGACTAAGATTGGTCAGATCTAGTCTTAGACTTAGATTGGTCACATCTAGTAATACCCTTAGATTGGTCACATCTTGTCTTAGTCTTAGATTGGTCAGATATAGGCTTGGACTTAGATTGGTCGATCTAGTCATCAGGGGCGCCGCTAAGGATTTTGGGCCCCATGAAAAAAATCTTTACAGGGCCCCCAACACATAATTTCATATCATTTCATCATCATTAGGGGCCTCTCTGGGCCCCCCTCCATCATGGGCCCCTAGAATCAGTCTCTTTTACCCCCCCCCCCCCCCCCCCCCCCCCCTTTCGGCGCCCCTGCCAGTCATGGACTTAGATTTGTTGGATCTAGTCTTAGACTTAGACTTTGGTCAGATTTCGTTTTAGACATAGATTGGTCACATCAAGTCTTAGACTCAGGTTGGTCAGATCTAGTCCTAGACTCAGATTGGTCAATTCTAGTCTTAACCTCAGATTGGTCAGATTTAGTCTTTGATTTAGTTTGGTCACATCTAGTCTTAGACTTAGATTGGTCACATCTAGTCTTAGACTTAAAATTGGTCAGATTTAGTGTTCGACTAAGATTGGTCACATCTAGTCTTAGACTTAGATTGGTCACATCTAGTCTTAGACTTAGATTGGTCACATCTAGTCTTAGCCTCAGATTGGTCACATATAGTCTTTAATTTAGAATGGTCACAGCTAGTCTTAGACTCAGATTGGTCAGATTTAGTCTTAGAGTTAGATTGGTCACATCTAGACTTAGACTAACATTAGTCAGATATAGTCTTAGACTAAGATTGGTCACATCTAGTCTTAGACTAAGATTGGTCACATTTAGTCTTGGACTTAAATTGGTCACATCTAGTAATACTCTTAGATTGGTAACATCTAGTCTTAGACTTAGATTGGTCAGCTCTAGTCTTCGACTTAGATTGGTCACATCTAGTCTTGGACTTACATTGGTCAGATCCTGTCTTAGATTTAGATTGGTCGGACCTAGTCTCGGACTTAGATTGGTCCGTCTAGTCTCGGACTTAGATTGGTCACATCTAGTCTTAGACTTAAAATTGGTCAGATTTAGTGTTCGACTAAGATTGGTCACATCTAGTCTTGGACTTAAATTGGTTACATCTAGTAATACTCTTAGATTGGTCACATCTAGTCTTGGACTTAAATTGGTTACATCTAGTAATACTCTTAGATTGGTCACATCTAGTCTTTGACTTAGATAGGTCACATCTAGTCTTAAACTTAAATTGGTCAGCTCTAGTCCTAGACTTAGATTGGTCACGTCTTGTCTTGAATTTAGATTGGTCACATCTAGTCTTGGACTTAAATTGGTCAGATCCAGTCTTAGACTTAGATTGGTCGGAACTAGTCATAGACTTAGATTGGTCAGATCTAGTCTTAGACTCAGATTGGTCCGATCTAGTCTTAGGCTTCGATTGGTAAGATCTAGTCTCAAACTAAGATTGGTCACATCTAGTCTTAGACTTAAAATTGGTCAGATCTAGTCTTAGACTTAGATTGGTCACAATTAGTCTTTGACTTAAATTGGTGAGATCCAGTGTTTGACTTAAATTGGTCATGTCTAGTCTTAAACTTAGATTGGTCAGATCTAGTCTTGGACTTCGATTGGTCACATCTAATGTTAGACATAGATTGGTCAGATCTAGTCATGGACTTAGGTTTGTCGGATATAGTCTTAGACTTAGATTGGTCACCACTAGTCTTAGACACAGATTGGTCAGCCCTACTTTTAGACTTAGATTTGTCACATGCATTCTTGGACTTAAAATGGTCAGATCCAGTTTTAGACTTAGATTGGTCTGATATAGTCTTACATTTAGATTGGTCAGATCTAGTTTTAGACTTAGATTTGTCACATGCATTCTTGGACTTAAATTGGTCAGATCCAGTTTTAGACTTAGATTGGTCAGATCTAGTCATGGACTTAGATTGGTCGGATCTAGTCTTAGACTTAGATTGGTTGAGTTTTGGATAAGGCTTGGAAGAACGGCAGCTTGGTGGAATATATTTGCCGAGTGTGTTGTGCCGAAGGAACGGCAAGAGAACTTTCCAATGTCCATATCAGCTGTGATTCTACTGAGCAAAAAATAGTGTATTTTTGTCGAAGGGGAGACAACGAGAATGCGGGCTCCCGTGAATGTGTCAAAAAAGGTAGCGTGTGCTTCGTATTGCCTGGCCGACGAGGGAAGACTTTGGAAAACAGCGACTGCATTTGGACTGGCAAGGCAGACTATCAGTTATTATTAGTACATCAAAATCAACATCTTTGCGACTGCCATTCTCCGTGAAAGCGTACTAGGTCACTGACAGACGGGGGGAGGGTCTTAAAGGCCTACTGAAACCCACTACTACCGACCACGCAGTCTGATAGTTTATATATCAATGATGAAATATCAACATTGCAACACATGCCAATACGGCCTTTTTAGTTTACTAAATTGCAATTTTAAATTTCGCGCGAAGTATCCTGTTGAAAACGTCGCGGAATGATGACGCGTGCGCGTGACGTCACCGGTGGTAGCGGACATGTTCTTCCATTCCAATCCAAGCTATAAGTAGTCTCTTTTAATCGCATAATTACACAGTATTCTGGACATCTGTGTGGCTGAATTTTTTGCAATTTGTTCAATTGATAATGGAGGAGTCAAAGAAGAAAGCTGTATGTGGGAAGCGGTGTATTGCGGCCGCTTTAAGCCACACAAACACAGCCGGTGTTTCCTTGTTTACATTCCCGAAGGTGAAGCTTTAATATGGAGCAGAGCGGTCAAGCGAACATGGTTCCCGACCACATGTTAACCGGCAGGTTTCGGTGAGAAAATTGTGCTAATAAATCGGCTCTTACCGTTGACTGAGCGGAGCTTGCGTCCTCCTGCAGCTGCAGACTATTACCTCCTCCCACCAGAGACACTGGTGGTCACCACACCTGTGGCCGCACCCCTCCGACTTTCGGGAACGACTATATAATCTCACTAAAACACTTGTAACACAATAAGCAGATAAGGGATTTTCCAGAATTATCCTAGTAAATGTGTCTAATAACATCTGAATCGCTCCCACTGCCCTCGCCTTTTTTTTTTCTTTTTCTAGTCCTTCACTCTCACTATCCTCATCCACGAATCTTTCATTCTTACAAAATTGTCGCTTTCTCGGTCCGTATCGCTCTCGCTGCTGGTGGCCATGATTGTAAACAATGTGAGGATGTGAGGAGCTCCACAACCCGTGACGTCACACGCACATCGTCTGCTACTTCCGGTACAGGCAAGACTTTTTTATTAGCTACCAAAATTTGCAAACTTCATCGTCGATGTTCTCTATTAAATATTTTCAGCAAAAATATGGCAATATCGCGAAATGTTCAAGTATGACACATAGAATGGACCTGCTATCCCTGTTTAAATATTAAAAGCTCATTTCAGTAGGCTTTTGAACCAAAGCTTAAACGATGGCATTGTGTGCGTGTAGTAGGGTTGTCCCGATACCAATATTTTGGTACAGGTACGAAAATGTATTTTGATACTTTTTCGAAATAAAGGGGACCAAAAAAATGACATTATTGTCTTTATTTTAACAAAAAATCTTAGGGTAGATTAAACATGCTTATTATTGCAAGTTTGACCTTAAATAAAACAGTGAACATACTAGACAACTTGTCTTTTAGTAGTAAGTAAACAAACAAAGACTCCTAATTAGTCCGCTGACGTATGCAGTAACATTGTGTGCCATTTATAATTTTATTGTTTTGTCAACATTATGAAGGACAAACTGTAAAAATGGATTATTAATCCACTTGTTCATTTACTGTTAATATCTGCAAATTTTCTGTTTTAACATGTTCTATCTACACTTCTGTTAAAATGTAATAACCACTTATTATTCTCTTGTTTGATATTTTACATTAGTTTTGGATGATACCACAAATGTAGGTATCGATCCGATACCAAGTACATACAGGATCATACATTGCTCATATTCAAACTCCTCACGTGTCCAGGAACGCATTTACCGAGTTTATAAACATAATAGGAATGTAAAAAAAAAAAAGGAAAACAAGATTGTGTGACGATAAAAACTATCGATGTGATTAATCATAGTAGTATCGACGAGATACACTCTTGTACTTGGTATCATTACAGTGGATGTCAGTGGATTAGTTATTGTATCCTCCTAGTAGTGAAGCAAATTTAGAATTTCCTCGTCCTGCAGTGATAACGTAAAGACACGTACTTTATTATTATTTATGGGACGGCGTGGCGCAGTGATAGAGCGGCCGTGTGCAACCCCAGGGTTCCTGGTTCAATCCCCACCTAGTACCAACCTCGTCACGTCCGTTGTGTCCTGAGCAAGACACTTCACCCTTGCTCCTGATGGCTGCTGGTTGGCGCCTTGCATGGCAGCTCCCTCCATCAGTGTGTGAATGTGTGTGTGAATGGGTAAATGTGGAAGTAGTGTCAAAGCGCTTTGAGTACCTTGAAGGTAAAAAAGCGCTATACAAGTACAACCCGTTTATTTATTTTATCATTTATTTATTTGTCGCCATGGAGGCGAGGATTAGTGATTTAGAAGTAGCTAAAGCACTGGATGGATGTTAGCTGGTAAACACGTCTTAAAGCACCTCTTCCTGAGGGCGTTTCAGTGTCATAACTTCACCTTTATCTTTACTTTTTAAAGGGTAACATTATCACAATTTCAGAAGGGTTGAAACCAATACAAATCAGTTCCCAGCGGCTTATTTTATTTTTCGAAGTTTTTTTCAAAATTTTTACCCATCATGGAATATCCCGAAAAAAGGCTTTAAAGGGGAACATTATCACAATTTCAAAAGGGTTAAAAACAATAAAAAATCAGTTCCAAGTGGCTTGTTGTATTTTTTGAAGTTTTTTTCAAAATTTTACCGGTCCCCGAATAGCCCTAAAAAAAAAGCTTTAAAGTGCTTGATTTTCGCTAGTTGCGATAAGACTATCCATTTCCCTGTGACGTCATACAGTGCTGCCGATGTAAACAAACAATGGCGAATAGGATAGCAAGATATAGCGACATTAGCTCGGATTCAGACTTGGATTTCAACGTTTTAAGCGATTCAACAGATTACGCATGTACTGAAACGGATGGTTGGAGTATGAAAGTATTGAAGAAGAAACTGAAGCTATTGAGCGAATAGCTATTGACGCTATTCATAGCCATAGGATGGCCGAATAGCTGCGTTAGCATCGCCGGTAAAATGTGCGGACCAACCGATCGGGACTTTCGCATCTTGTGACACTGGAGCAACTTAAATCCGTCGATTGGTGAGTGTTTATTTCGCATTAAATGTGGGTGGAAGGAAACGTAATATAGTTGCAAATGCATCTGCAGGTTATCCATACATCTCTGTGCCATGTCTGCTTTAGCACCGTCGGTAAGTAGCATGTTAGCATCGATTAGCGTAGCGTGTTAGCATCTATTAGCTGGCAGTCAACATCAACAAAACTCACCTTTGTGATTTAGTTGACTTTATAGTTGCAAATGCATCTGCAGGTTATCCATACATCTCTGTGCCATGTCTGTCATCGCCGGTAAAATGTGGAGACACTCTGGCACATTCAATGGGGGTCTGGCGGCAGACACTTTCGCATCTTCGGGCCAGTGGTGCAACTTGAATCTCTCCCTGTTAGTGTTGTTACACCCTCCGACAACACACCGACGAGGCATGATGTCTCCAAGGTTCCAAAAAATAGTCGAAAAAACGGAAAATAACAGAGCTGAGACCCGGTCTTTGCAATGTGTTGAAAATGAAAATGGTGGCAGTATTACTTCGGCGACGTCACGTTCTGACGTCATCGCCAAAAGAGCGATAAACAGAAAGGCGTTTAATTCGCCAAAATTCACCCATTTAGAGTTCGGAAATCGGTTAAAAAAATATATGGTCTTTTTTCTGCACCATCAAGGTATATATTGACACTTACATAGGTCTGGTGATAATGTTCCCCTTTAAAGTGCCTGATTTTCGCTATCTGTAAATCCTCCCGTCCATTTTTCCTGTGACGTCACATAATGATGCCAATACAAACAAACATGCCGGAAAGCACAGCAAGATATAGCGACATAAACTCTGATTCAGACTCGGATTTCAGCGGCTTTAGCGATTCAACAGATTACGCATGTACTGGAACGGATGGTTGGAGTGTGGAGGCGGATAGCGAAAACGAAATTGAAGAAGAAACTGAAGCTATTGAGCAAATAGCGATCGCTTTCTAACCAACGATTGCATCTGTTGACCACTTGAGCAACTTAAATCCGTCGATTGGTATGTGTTTGTTTGGCATTAAATATGGGTGGAGGGAAAGGCTGAATGCAAATATAGCTACAAATGTACATACAGCTAGCCTAAATAGCATGTTAGCATCGATTAGCTGGCAGTCATGCCGCGACCAAATATGTCTGATTAGCACATACGTCAATAACATCAACAAAACTCACCTTTGTGATTTTGTTGACTTTATCGTTGGAAATGCATCTGCTTTGATTGTCGCAGGATATCCATCCGTCTCTGTCTTAGCATCGCCATCATCGGTTAAATGTGCAGACCAAACGAGGGACTTTCGCATCTTTTGACACCGGTGCAACTTAAGTCCGTCGATTGGTAAGTGTTTGTTTGGCATTAAATGTGGGTGGGGGGAAAGGCTGGATGCAAATATTGCTACAAATGAGGCATAATGATGCAATATGTACATACAGCTAGCCTAAATAGCATGTTAGCATCGATTAGCATGCCGTTCTAATCGATGCACACTCCACCTAAATAAACTTGAATCCGTCCCTGATCGTGTTGTTACACCCTCCGACAACACATGATGTCTCCAAGGTACGGAAAACAGTCGAAAAAATGGAAAATAACAGCTAATTTGCCTTGTGTGTGTAATGTGTTTGAGAAAATGGCGGATTGGTTCCCATTGTGACGTCACGGTTGAAAGGTCATCGCTCCGACAGCGAACAATTGAAAGCCGTTTGGATCGACAAATTCACCCTTTTAGAGTTCGGAAATCGGTTAAAAAAACATATGGTCTCTTTTCTGCAACATCAAGGTATATATTGACGCTTACATAGGTCTGGTAATAATGTTCCCCTTCAAGCCAAAATGCATACATTTTCCCTTTTCTGTCTCCATCCTGTGTCCGTCTGCAAGTACTCTGTGATTGTGTGCTGCCGAACATGCTCCTCCAGCAATGTCTATATGTGACGACACTCCTTTATGCCAGTTTAAAAAAACAAAAAATATTAAAAATAATACTTTTCAAACAGAGTACGGTACCGTTTTTGATTCGTTAGTACTGCGATACTATACCAGTACCGGTATACCGTACCACCCTAGTGTGTGGACAGGGATAAGGTTCGGTGGCTTATATGATATCCTGTATCACCTTAGCCGTTTTAGGCTAAAGGCAATCATAGATGTGTTTACATTTGTGTGCTCACTGATGACCAACCAGAGGACAAAGAAATGTCAGATTACAACTAAAAATTAAGTAAATTTCTGACTTTGCGACGCATAGCAAAGCCTTGACTCCAACGAGGTCTGAACAGGTGGTCTCGGCGAGACCCATCAATCCTCTAGAAACGACGCTTCTCCCTGAAAATGTCCGACCATTAATCAAGAAGATTGCGACATTTATTTCATCTCCCTCACTCCGCCTTCCTCCCCCCCCCGTCTCGGAATATGAACCGCCATAAAAAGTCGTAACGGCCTCGGACGTGACCTCTGGCGTCGGCGGTGAAATATACTCCCGGCTTATTGTCGGCCGTATTTCAACGTTAAGCGCGGCGGAAGGAGCCATAAAACGTCTGCGAGCGAGGTCGTCTATCAGCCGCGGAAGGCTGACGAGCTCCGTGTGGCCCGAGGTGTCCTTCATGCTTGCCAAGACGGGTGACTTAGTGCCGCTCGCCGTGCGTGCGCCGGTCCCCGCCTGGGTTTGGAATAAATGAGTGCTTGGGTTTTAGAATCTGCTGGTCATAATTTGTGTTCCTATCTGGAATGTGAGCTGTGGTCAGATGAAACAAAAAGTGAGCTGTTTGGCTACAATACCCAGCAATATGTTTGGAGGAGAATAGGTGAGGCCTTTGATTCCAGGAACACAAGGCCTACCGTCAAGCATGGTGGTGGTAGTATTATGCACCGGTGCCTGTTTTGCGGCCAATGGAACTGGTGCTTTACAAAGAGTAAACGGGACAGTGAAAAAGGAGGATTACCTCCAAATTCGTCTAAACAAACTTAAATCATCAGACCGGAGGTTGGGTCTTGGGCGCAGTTGGGTGTTCCAACAAGACAATGACCCGAATCACACGTCCAAAGTGGTAAATGAATGGCTAAGTCAGACCAGAAAGAAGGTTTTAGCATGGCCTTTTCCGAAGTGCTAACTAAAACATGTGGACAATGCTGAAGAAACAAGTCAATGTCATAAAAAAATACGACAAATTTACATGAACTGCACCAATTAGGAAGGTCATTCTAAAACCTTAATTGTAGCCTGATTAAGCCAACTCTTTACCACTTTTGACGTGTGTCTGGGGTCATTGTCCTGTTGGAACACCCAACTGCGCCCAAGACCTGAGAAATTTAGCTTGTCCTGAAGAATTTGGAGGTAATCCTCCTTTTTCATTGTCCCATTTATTCTCTATAAAGCACCAGTTCCATTGGCGGCAAAACAGGCCCAGATCATAATACTACCACCACCATGCTTTACGGTAGGTGTGCTGTTCCTGGGATTGAAGGCCTCGCCTTTTCCTAGATATTGTAGCCAAACAGCTCAATTTTTGTTTCATCTGACCACAGAACTTTCCTCCAGAAGGTCTTATCTTTGTACATGTGATGTCAGATGAAACAAAAATGTTGCTGTTTGGCCACAATACCCAGCAATATGTTTGGAGGAGAAAAGGTGAGGCCTTTAATCCCAGGAACACCAAACCCACTGTCAAGCATGGTGGTGGTAGTATTATGACTCCAAACACAGGTCAAAAGTGGTAAAGGAATGGTTAAATCAGGCAAGAATTAAGGTTAAAGAATGGCTTTTCCAAAGTCCAGACTTAAATGTGTGGACAATGCTGAAGAAACAAGTCAATGTCATAAAAAATCCGACAAATTTACCTGAACTGCACTGCACCAATTAGTAAGGCCATTCTAAAACCTTAATTCTAGCCTTTTTTAGCCAATCTTTTACCACTTTTGACGTTTGGGGGTCATTGTCCTTTTGGAACACCCAACTGCACCCAAGACCTGACGATTTTTGGTTGTCTTGAACAAATTGGAGGTAATCCTCATTTTTCATTGCCCCATTTACTCTCTGTAAAGCACCTGTTCCATTGGCAGCAAAACAGGCCCAGAGCATAATACTACCACCACCATGGTTGACGGTCGGCATGCTGTTCCTGGGATTAAAGGCCTCACCTTTTCCTTGATATTGTAGCCAAACAGCTCCATTTTTGTTTCATCTGACTACAGCACTTTCTTAGAAGGTCTTATCTTTGTCCATGTGATGTCAGATTAAACAATAATGTTGCTGTTTGGCCACAATACCCAGCAATATGTCTGGAAAAGAATAGGTGAGGCCTTTAATCCCAGGAACACCAAACCCACTGTCAAGCATGGTGGTGGTAGTATTATGACTCCAAACACACATCAAAAGTGGTAAAGGAATGGTTAAATCTGGCAAGAATTAAGGTTCTAGAATGGCTTTTCCAAAGTCCTGACTTAAATGTGTGGACAATGCTGAAGAAACAAGTCCATATCAGAAAACCAACACATTTAGCTGAACTGTACCAATTGGGAAGGCCAGTCAAAACCCTTAATTCTAGCCTTATTTTGCCAATCCTTTACCACTTTTGATGTTTGGGGGTCATTGTCCTTTTGGAACACCCAACTGCACCCAAGACCTGACGATTTTTGGTTGTCTCGAAGAATTTGGAGTTAATCCTCCTTTTTCTATGTCCCATTTACTTTTTGTAAAGAACCAGTTCCATTGGCAGCAAAACAGGCATAGAGCATAATACTACCACCACCATGCTTTACGGTAGGCATGCTGTTCCTTGGATTAAAGGCCTCACCTTTTCCTAGATATTGTAGCCAAACAGCTCAATTTTTGTTTCATCTGACTACAGAACTTGCCCCCAGAAGGTCTTATCTTTGTCCATGTGATGTCAGATGAAACAAAAATGTTGCTGTTTGGCCACAATACCCAGCAATATGTTTGGAGGAAAAGGTGAGGCCTTTAATCCCAGGAACAGCACGCCCACCGTCAAGCATGGTGGTGGTAGTATTATGACTCCAAACACACGTCAAAAGTGGTAAAGGAATGGTTAAATCAGGTAAGAATTAAGGTTTTAGAGCGGCTTTTCCAAAGTCCTGACTTAAATTGGTGGACAATACTGAAGAAACAAGTCAATGTCATTAAAAATCTGACAAATTTACCTGAGCTGCACTGCACCAATTAGGAAGGCCATTCTAAAACCTTAATTCTAGCCTTATTCAGCCAACCCTTTACCAATTTTGACGTTTGGGGGTCATTGTCCTGTTGGAACACCCAACTACACCCAAGACCTGACAGTTTTTGGTTGTCTTGAAGAATTTGGAGGTAACCCTCCTTTTTCATTGTCCAATTTACTCTCTGTAAAGCACCTGTTCCATTGGCAGCAAAACAGGCATAGAGCATAATACTTCCACCACCATGCTTGACAGTAGGAATGGCGTACCTGGGATTAAAGGCCTCACCTTATTTTAGATATTGTAGCCAAAGAGCTCAATTTTTGTTTCATCTGACTACAGAACTCGCCTCCAGAAGGTTTTATCTTTGTCCATGCAATGTCAGATGAAACAATAATGTTGCTGTTTGGCCACAATACCCAGCAATATTTTGGAGGAGAATAGGTGTGGCCTTTAATCCCAGGAACAGCATTCCTACCGTCAAGCATGGTGGTGGTAGTATTATTTTCTGGGCCTGTTTTGCTGCCAATTGAACTGTTTTTTTACAGAGAGTAAATTGGACAATGAAAAAGGAGGATTACCTCCAGGACAAACTAAAATCATCAGTTCGGAAGTTGGGTCTTGGGTGTAGTTGGGTGTTCCAACAGGACAATGACCCCAAACACACATCAAAAGTGGTAAAGGAATGGCTAAATCAGGCTAGAATGAAGGTTATAGGATGGCCTTACATAGGTCATAGGTGTACGTCAACTCTTGACCAAGACTGTTTGTGGAATAAATCAGTGCCTGGGTTTTAGAATCTGCTGGTCATAGTTTGTGTTCCTATCTCGAATGTGAGGTGAAAACCTTCTGCCTGTGTGGTTTGAGAAGAGATCCCACATTCCTGCAGCAACAGGACAACCGACACATACGCACAGGCTCGGGCAAGACTTCAAAGGAGGAAGCCATATGGGTATGTTTAACGCAGACCACAGGAAGGAAGAGCCAAGGTCGGGCGGAACGGAGGAACAAGAAGAAATGAAGACTCATAAAATATATATTAGTAGTACCAATTAGAACAAAAACCTTTACAGTGACAAATGCATTTCTATCGTGGTCATACCATCTGGCCAGGGGTGATAACGCTGAATCCAATGTGGACTGAACTCATTAAGGCCATTTCTCCGAGAGACTGGTTAACCTGACAACAGATGGTTTGCACAACAAAAGAGCTCGATCCATTATCACGTCCAGGATTGAGACAATGGAAAGCCTACGGAAAAGGGTATGGACACTTTGAAAGATGACAACTGAGAAAGGGGAGTCTCCCTGCTTGGCACTCTTCATCAAGGGTTAGAATTGGGGGTTAAATCACCAAAACGATTCCTGGGCGCAGCCACCACTGCTGCTCACCGCTCCCCTCACCTCCCAGGGGGTGAACAAGGGAATGGGTCGAATGCGTAGAGTGTGTGACAATCATTGGTACTTTAACTTAACTTTAACTTCTTTTTGAGCTCCAACTCCCAGGGTTTCGATCACCCAACCAATCTTACTCAGTGGCCTAGTGGTTAGAGTGTCCGCCTTGAGATGGGTAGGTTTAAGATTCAAACCCAGAGTCATACCAAAAACTATAAAAATGGGCCCCATTGCCTCCCTGCTTGGTACTCTGCATCAAGGGTTGGAATTGGGGGTTAAATCACCAAAACGATTCCTGGGCGCAGCCAACACTGCTGCTCACTGCTCCCCTCACCTCCCAGGGGGTGAACAAGGGAATGGGTCAAATGCATAAATGCAATTTCACCACCCCTAGTTTGTGTGTGACAATCATTGGTACTTTAACTTAACTTTAACTTCTTTTTGAGCTCCAACTCCCAGGGTTTCGATCACCCAACCAATCTTACTCAGTGGCCTAGTGGTTAGAGTGTCCGCCTTGAGATGGGTAGGTTGTAAGATTCAAACCCAGAGTCATACCAAAAACTATAAAAATTATCCCCATTGCCTCCCTGCTTGGCACTCTGCATCAAGGGTTGGAATTGGGGGTTAAATCACCAAAACAATTCCTGGGCGCAGCCAACACTGCTGCTCACTGCTCCCCTCACCTCCCAGGGGGTGAACAAGGGAATGGGTCAAATGCATAAATGCAATTTCACCACCCCTAGTGTGTGTGTGACAATCATTGGTACTTTAACTTAACTTTAACTTCTTTTTGAGCTCCGACTCCCAGGGTTTCGATCACCCAACCAATCTTACTCAGTGGCCTAATGGTTAGAGTGTCCGCCTTGAGATGGGTAGGTCATGAGTTCAAATCCCTGCCGAGTCATACTAAAGGCTATAAAAAGGGGACCCATTGCCTCCCTGCTTGGCACTCTGCCTCAAGGGTTGGAATTGGGGGTTAAATCACCAAAGATTATCCCCGGGCGCAGCCACCACTGCTGCTCACCGCTCCCCTCACCTCCCAGGGGGTGAACAAGGGAATGGGTCGAATGCGGAGAATAAGTTCACCACACCTTGTGTGTGTGTGACAATCATTGGTACTTTAACTTAACTTTAACTTCTTTTTGAGCTCCGACTCTCAGGGTTTCGATCACCCAACCTCAGTGGCCTAGTGGGTAGAGTGTCCGCCCTGAGATCAGTAGGTCGGGAGTTCAAACCCTGGCCTAGTCACACCAAAGACTATAAAACATGGGAACCATTACCTCCCTGCTTGGCACTCTTCATAAAGGGTTGGAATTGGGGGTTGAATCACCATAATGATTCCTGGGCGCAGCCACCACTGCTGCTCACTGCTCCCCTCACCTCCCAGGGGGTGATGTGTCAAATGCAGAGAATAATTTCGCCACACCTGGTGTGTGTGTATGACAATCATTGATACTTTAACTTCGTCCTAGCAGCAGTTTGCACACCAACTTCCTAAGATGTGGTCTTCCCACCTGGTGACACGGTGGTTCCTCAGTTATCGCCTAACCTTCCTAAAAAAAAAAAGCAGATATGCTTAATTTTCTGCAAAACAGTGGTTATTTTTTTATAGTTATTTGTTAAAAAAAATCGCAGAGTGTTGAGTTCTACTTGACTTGTTTGTTTGCATCTTTGACTGACGGAGTTGTACGTACTTTTGAGCGCTCAGCATATTTACTCTATATACATTTTGGTTTGAGAAGTGCTACTAGTTGTTATTTGTCTCAGAATAATTTGTGTTATGTTTTATTTATTACAACAGTAAAACATTTATTTTATTATGTTAGTTATTTTTTTTCCTGGCACCCCATCGAGGTTGTGGGTCTCCTAAGACCTCACCATTGTGTTGGTATACTCGTGTTTTTTTTCTAAACTAAACAAAGTTTAAAGGAGATCTTGCCCCCAAGTGGAGGACTTCAAGTACCTCGGAGTCTTGTTCACGAGTGAGGGAAGAGTGGATGGTGAGATCAACAGGCGGATCGGTAATGCGGACGCTGTATTGATCCGTTGTGGTGAAGAAGGAGCCGAGCCGGAAGGCGAAGCTCTCAATCTACTGGTGGATCTACGTTCCCATCCTTACCTATGGTCATCAGTTCTGGGTTATGACCGAAAGGACAAGATGATGGGCACAAGCGGTCCAAATGAGTTTCCTCCGCCCTTAGGGGTGAGAAGCTATGTCATCCGGGAGGAACTCAGAGTAAAGCGGCTGCTCCTCAACACGGAGAAAATCCAGATGAGGTGGTTCGGGCATCTGGTCAGGATCTTCAGATCTCACTGGATCGGTTCGCAGCCGAGTGTGAAGCGACCGGGATTAGAATCAGCACTTCCAAGTCCGAGTCCGTGGTTCTCGCCTGGAAAAAGGTGGAGTGTCATCTCCGGGTTAGGGAGGAGACCCTGCCCTAAGTGGAGGAGTTCAAGTACCTCGGAGTCTTGTTCACGAGTGACGGAAGAGTGGATCGTGAGATCGACAGGCGGCTCGGTGCAGTGTCTTCATTAATACGGACGCTGTATCGATCTGTTGAGGTGAAGAAGGAGCTGAACCGGAAGGCAAAGCTCTCAATTTACCAGTCAATCTACGTTCCCATCCTTACCTATGGTCATAAGTTTGGGTTCTGACCAAAAGGACAAGATCACGGGTAAAAGCGGCCCAAATGAGTTTCCTCCGCCCTTAGAGATAGGGTGAGAAGCTCTGTCATCCGGGAGGAACTCAGAGTAAAGCCGCTGCTCCTCCACATGGAGAGGAGCCAGATGAGGTGGTTCGGGCATCTAGTCAGGATCTTCCGATCTCACTGGATCGGTTCGTAGCCGAATGTGAAGCGACCGGGATGAGAATCAGCACCTCCAAGTCCGAGTCCGTGGTTCTCGCCTGGAAAAAGGTGGAGTGTCATCTCCGGGTTGGGGAGGAGACCCTGCCCTAAGTGGAGGAGTTCAAGTACCTCAGAGTCTTGTTCACGAGTGAGGTAAGAGTGGATCGTGAGATCGACAGGCGGATCGGTGCGGCGTCTTCATTAATACGGACGCTGTATCGATCCGTTGAGGTGAAGAAGGAGCTAGACCGGAAGGCAAAGCTCTCAATTTACCAGTCAATCTATGTTCCCATCCTCACCTATGGTCATGAGCTTTGGGTTCTGACCGGAAGGACAAGATCCCGGGTACAATCAGCCCAAATGAGTTTCCTCCCCCCTTAGGGATGAGAAGCTTTGTCAGAGTAAAGCCGATGTCCTCCACATTGAGAGGAGCCAGATGAGGTGGTTCGGGCATTTGGTCAGGATGCTACCTGAACGCCTCCCTAGGAAAGTGTTTAGGGCACATTCGACTGACAGGAGGCTACGGGGAAGACCCAGGACACGTTGGGAAGACTATGTCTCCCAGGTGCCCTGGAAACGCCTCGGGAGCCCCCAGGAAGAGCTGGACAAAGTGGCTGGGGACAGCACAGTCTGGGATTCCCTGCTTAGGCTGCTGCCCCCGCGACTCGACCTTGGATAAGCGGAAGAAAATGGATGAATGGATGGCATAATTTCACCTGTGCTTTGGCTCCGATATAACTGCTGAGGCAAGAACATTGGCCGGCCGACTTCATCCTTTTTAAGCAGAACAGCGTGATACTTGGCAGGTTGGATGTGAAGGCAGATACTGAATGTGTATTCCTACGAATCCAGATGTTTTCACTGCTGGATCCAGGCTTGTTCCCTTCCTGCGTGGGAGCACAGAACCATCCATCATAAATTAGACAATTCACTTTAATGTAGTCAAACTGTCTGGGATGACCTGCTGCTGTCGCAAGGCTAATATTTATTTAATGTGGTTTTGTGTGTGTGGGTGAGTGAGTTTGTCCTACCATTAATTCAATTTTTTAATTTACAGCTGGTTTACAAAAGATGTCAGAAAGTTGACTGTTTGCCAGCAGACAACTTAAATTCTTTTTTTTTAATGGTGCTGTGTCTGAAAACAGTACATGGCCCCAACATACGTTTTTACGACTTCAATCAATCAATCAATGTTTATTTATATAGTCATAAATCACAAATGTCTCAAAGGGCTGGACAAGCCACAACGACATCCGCGGTTCAGATCCCACATCAGGGCAAGGAAAAACTCACAACCCAGTGGGATGTCAATGTGAATGACTATGAGAAACCTTGGAGAGGACCGCAGATGTGGGTGACCCCGCCCCCTCTAAGGGAAAAGGAATGCAATGGACATCGAGTGAGTCTAACATAAAATTGTGAAAGACCAGTCCATAGTGGATCTAACATAATAGTGGGAGTCCAGTCCATAGTGGATCTAACATAATAGTGGGAGTCCAGTCCATAATGGATCTAACATAATAGTGGGAGTCCAGTCCATAGTGGATCTAACATAATAGTGAGAGTCCAGTCCATAGTGGATCTAACATAATAATGAGAGTCCAGTCCATAGTGGATCTAACATAATAGTGTGACAGTCCAGTCCATAGTGGATCTAACATAATTGTGTGAGAGTCGAGTTCATAGTGGATCAAACATAATAGTGTGAGAGTCCAGCCCATAGTGAATCTAACATAATAGTCAGAATCCAGTCCGTAGTGGATCTAACATAATAGTAAGCGTCCAGTCCATATTGGATCTAACATAATATTGTGAGAGTCCAGTCCATAGTTGATATAACAAAATTGTGAGTTTAGTCCAAAGTGGATCCAACACAATAGTGAGAATCCAGTCCAGAGTGGATCTAACATAATCGTGTGAGAGTCCAGTCCATAGTGCATCTAAAATAATATTGTCAGTGTCCAGTCCATAGTGGATCTAACATAATAGTGTGAGAGTCCAGTCCATAGTGGATCTAACATAATAATGAGAGAGTCCAGTACATAGTGGATCTAACATAATAGTGTGAGAGTCCAGTCCAGCATGGATCTAACATAATAGTGTGAGAGTCCAGTCCAGAGTGGATCTAACATAATATTGTGGGACTCCAGTCCATAGTGGATCTAACATAATAGTGTGAGAGTCCAGTCCAGAGTGGATCCAACATAATAGTGTGAGAGTCCAGTCCATAGTGGATCTAACATAATATTGTGGGACTCCAGTCCATAGTGGATCTAACATAATAGAGAGAGTCTAGTCCATAGTGGATCCAACATAATAGTGAGAGTCCAATCCATAGTGGATCTAACATAAGAGTGTGAGAGTCCAGTCTATAGTGGATCTAACATAATAGTGAGGTTCCAGTCCATAGTGGATCTAACATATTAGTGGGAGTCCAGTCCATAGTGGATCCAAGACAACCGTGAGAGCCCAGTCCATAGTGGATCTAACATAATAGTGTGAGAGTCCAGTCCATAGTGGATCTAACATAATAGTGTGAGAGTCCAGTCCATAGTGGATCTAACATAATAGTGAGAGTACAGTCCATAGTGGATCTAACATAATAGTGAGAGTCCAGTCCATAGTGGATCTAACATAATAGTGGGATTCCAGTCCATAGTGAATCCAACATAATAGTGAGAGTCCAGTCCATAGTGGACCTAACATAATTGTGAGAGTCCAGTCCATAGTGGATCCAACATAATAGTGAGAGTACAGTCCATAGTGGATCTAAGACAATCGTGAGAGTCAAGTCCATAGTGGATCTAACATAATAGTGAGAATCCAGTCCATAGTGGCTTTACCTTAATAGTGAGAGTCCTGTCCATAGTGGATCTAACATAATAGTGAGAATCCAGTCCATAGTGGCTTTACCTTAATAGTGAGAGTCCTGTCCATAGTGGATCTAACATAATAGTGAGAGTCCCGTCCATAGTGGAGCCAGCAGGAGACCATTCCAAGCAGAGACGGGTCAGCAGCACAGAGATGTCCCCAACCGATGCACAGGCGAGCGATCCACCCATGGGCCTGACTCTGGACAGCCAGCACTTCATCCGTGCCTCCCCCCTCCACAAAGGACAGGGGGGCAGAGCAGAAAAGAGACGGCAGATCAACTGGTCTAAAAGGGGGGTCTATTTAAAGGCTATGGTTTACAAATCAGTTTTAAGATGGGTCTTAAATGCTTCTACTGAGGTAGCATCTCTAACTGTTCCCGGTGGGTAGAGATGCGCGGTTTGCGGTCTCATCGAGTCCGCGGGTAAATTGCGGGTCGGGCGGTTGACATGACGTAAAAAATACATTTTAATTAGATTCGGGCGGGTGGCGGTTGAACTATTTGGAGACATTTGATATGCATGGTTCTGGGATCAGTATCCTTTCCCATTCAAAGTGCCATTTAAGACCCGTGTCATAAAGCGAAGAAGTCAATAGGAGGCGCTATTATTCTCTTGAATGACTGCCGGCAGTCACCCAGATAATAAGTATTAGGGCGTGCTATGAAGCCATTGGCTTTGTCGCCCTCTACATCATACACGTTCTGCTTGTCAGTCCAGCATCATGTTGTGTGTGGCTTCCGCGGCAACACACACACGACTGCAAGGCATTCTGGGTGACACAGAGTACACTAATGGTTGTGATATAAACAATTTTAACGCTCTTAGTAATATGCGCCACGCTGTGAAAACACACCAATTAAGAACAACATTCACATTTCGGTAGAACATCCTCACAGTAACACAACATAAACGCAACACAACAAATACCCAGAATCCTTTGTATTCATGACCTTTCTTGACTATTTTATACACGCCGCTAGCAGCAAACCCCCCCCCCGTGCGTTGGCAAGGTGGGCGGGGTTGGGGGAGCGGGGGTGTAAAATATATTCAGGAAGTTTCACGGATACAAAGGATTCTGGGAATTTGTTGTGTTTATGTTGTATTACTGTGAGGATGTTCTCCCGAAATGTGTTTGTCAATCTGGTTTGGTGTGGCTTCACAGCGTGGCCCATATTAGTAAGTGTTAAAGTTGTTTATATCACAACCATCAGTGTACTCTGTATCACCTAGTATGCCTTTCAAACTTGTACGTGTAATTGCGGAAGCTGCACACAACATGTTGCCGGAACAACAATCGGTTCGTACATGTTGTTGAAAGTGTCAAAGACAATGGCTTCATAGCAGAGCCCATATTCTTGTCATCAGGATGAACGCTATTGGATAGTCGCGAGAATGCTAGCGGCTCTAATTGTTTTCATCACTCTGTGAAACAGGTTTAAATAGCTCTGTGAGTGGTAAAGGCGGCCGACCTCTGATGTATTTCAGCGGGTGGTTGGCGGGCGGGTACGGTCCCGATAAAATGTTGGTTCGGGTGGACGGCGGGTGGATGACGACTTTGGTGATGCGGTTGCGGATGATATAATTGCCTATCCGCGCATCTCTAGTATATATATATCGGTATATATGTTTATAAAGGTATATACAGTATTGTATATATATATAGGTATATATGTTTATAAAGGTATATACTGTATAGGTATATATAGGTATATGTGTATATAAATGTATATACAGTATAGGTATATATATATCCAAGATGGCGGCGCCCGGAAGGGCTGCGACATTGAGGAGCTCTTGCTAAATATGAAACATTTGGCAGAAATACCGGACAATTCTACAAACTTTATGGCTGGCTCACATCGTGGTCACTCCGTGATCACGTACGACCGCCAGACACTTCTGGATGTGGACATATCGGGCCGTTTTGGACTGATAGACGCGTGCTTGCTAGACCTGCTAACTAGCACGGGAATACTTCAACGGCTACATCCAGCGGCCTGTGAAGCAGGGGAGTATAGTAGCAGCGGGGGCCGTCTACGGAGCAGACGCCAGCGGTGTGATCGGATTCGCGGATGCCGAGCGGGGCTAAAAACAAAGCAGAAGGCGAATCCCCACAGAACACCACTTCCCTCCATCCTGAAGCCGGATTTAAATGGAAGATGCGAGACTACTGGTCTGGGTAAGGAGTCAGTAAATTAGAACAAGTTTTTTCTGCTTTGATTGTTTCAGAGTTGGACATGTGTTCTACTGAGGTGTCAAACTATGATGCGTGCAGTTTATCAAAGCAACAAACAAAGAATCGGAACATGCGTTCTACTGAGTTGGCAAACTATGATGCGTGCAGTTTATCAAAGCAACAAACAAACAATCGGAAAATTCCCGTCGTATCAATTCCTTGATATGGTCGAAATTATACTAAATGCACTGGGCATAATAAACACAAAATTATTAATATTGCTACTACGGATAATTTGATCAAAAATTCCCTAAAACAGCCCACTACCTATAATATAGGTTTTTTAAACATAAGATCATTGTCTTCCAAAACGTTGTTAGTTAATGATATCATCAGAGACAACAATCTTAACGTCATCGGTCTCAGCGAAACATGGCTTAAACCAAACGACAGGCATGTCCTCCTAACTTTACACATGCGCATATTGCCCGTCCTCTTAAAAGTGGTGGGGGGGTCGCACTAATATACAATGAAAACTTTAACCTTAGTCCTAACATCCATCCATCCATTTTCTACCGCTTATTCCCTTTTTGGGGTCGCGGAGGGCGCTGGCGCCTATCTCAGCTGCAATCGGGCGGAAGGCGGGGTACACCCTGGACAAGTCGCCACCTCATCGCAGGGCCAACACAGATAGACAGACAACATTCACACTCACATTCACACACTAGGGCCACATAAATAATAAATATAAATCGTTTGAGGTGCTTACTATGAGGTCTGTCACACCGCTGCCTCTGTGCCTGTCTGTTATCTACCGCCCCCCAGGGCCCAGTTCGGACTTTATCAATGAATTCTCAGAGTTTGTTGCTGATCTAGTGACACACGCGGATAATATAATCATAATGGGGGACTTTAATATCCATATGAACACCCCATCGGACCCACCGTGCGTAGTGCTCCAGACTATAATTGATAGCTGTGGTCTCACACAAATAATAAATGAACCCACGCATCGCAACGGTAATACGATAGACCTAGTGCTTGTCAGGGGTATCACCGCTTCCAAAGTTACGATACTCCCGTATACTAAAGTATTGTCCGATCATTACCTTATAAAATTCGAGGTTCAGACGCATGTTCGTCAAACTAATAATAATAATAACTGCTATAGCAGCCGCAACATTAATACGGCCACAACGACAACTCTTGCTGACCTACTGCCCTCGGTAATGGCACCATTCCCAAAATATGTGGGCTCTATTGATAACCTCACTAACAACTTTAACGACGCCCTGCGCGAAACCATTGATAACATAGCACCGCTAAAGTTAAAAAAGGCTCCAAAAAAGCATAGCCCGTAGTTTTCAGAAGAAACTAGAGCTCAGAAATTATTATGTAGAAAGCTGGAACGCAAATGGCGCACGACTAAACTTGAGGTGCACCATCAAGCATGGAGTGATAGTTTAATAACTTATAAATGCATGCTTACCTTAGCTAAAGCTAAATATTACTCAAATCTCATCCACCGTAATAAAAACGATCCTAAATTTTTGTTTAGTACGGTAGCATCGCTAACCCAACAAGGGACCCCTTCCAGTAGCTCCACCCACTCAGCTGATGACTTTATGCAATTCTTTAGTAAGAAAATTGAAGTCATTAGAAAGGAGATTAAAGACAATGCGTCCCAGCTACAACTGGGTTCTATTAACACTGACACGATTGTATATACGGCGGATACTGCCCTCCAAAATAGTTTCTCTCGTTTTGAGGAAATAACATTAGAGGAATTGTTACAACGTGTAAATGGAATAAAACAAACATGTTTACTTGACCCACTTCCTGGGAAACTGATCAAGGAGCTCTTTGTATTATTAGGTCCATCAGTGCTAAATATTATAAACTTATCACTTTCCTCGGGCACTGTTCCCCTAGCATTCAAAAAAGCGGTTATTCATCCTCTTCTTAAAAGACCTAACCTCGATCCTGACCTCATGGTAAACTACCTTCCCTTTATTTAAAAAATCCTCGAAAACATTGTTGCCGAGCAGTTAAATGAACACTTAGCGTCTAACAATCTATGTGAAACCTTTCAATCTGGTTTCAGGGCAAATCACTCCACGGAGACAGCCCTCACAAAAATGACTAATGATCTATTGCTAACGATGGATTCTGATGCGTCATCTATGTTGCTGCTCCTCGATCTTAGCGCTGCTTTCGATACCGTCGATCATAATATTTTATTAGAACGTATCAAAACACGAATTGGTATGTCAGACTTAGCCCTGTCTTGGTTTAACTCTTATCTTACTGATAGGATGCAGTGTGTCTCCCATAACAATGTGACCTCGGACTACGTTAAGGTAACGTGTGGAATTTCTCAGGGTTCGGTCCTTGGCCCTGCACTCTTCAGCATCTACATGCTGCCGCTAGGTGACATCATACGCAAATACGGTGTTAGCTTTCACTGTTATGCTGATGACACCCAACTCTACATGCCCCTAAAGCTGACCAACACGCCGGATTGTAGTCAGCTGGAGGCGTGTCTTAATGAAATTAAACAATGGATGTCCGCTAACTTTTTGCAACTCAACGCCAAAAAAACGGAAATGCTGATTATCGGTCCTGCTAGACACCGACCTCTATTTAATAATACAACTCTAACATTTGACAACCAAACAATTAAACAAGGCGACACGGTAAATAATCTGGGTGTTATATTTGACCCAACTCTCTCCTTTGAGTCACACATTAAAAGCATTACTAAAACGGCCTTCTTTCATCTCTGTAATATCGCTAAAATTCGCTCCATTCTGTCCACTAAAGACGCTGAGATCATTATCCATGCGTTTGTTACGTCTCGCCTCGACTACTGTAACGTATTATTTTCGGGTCTCCCCATGTCTAGCATTAAAAGATTACAGTTGGTACAAAATGCGGCTGCTAGACTTTTGACGAGAACAAGAAAGTTTGATCACATTACGCCTGTACTGGCTCACCTGCACTGGCTTCCTGTGCACTTAAGATGTGACTTTAAGGTTTTACTACTTACGTATAAAATACTACACGGTCTAGCTCCATCCTATCTTGCCGATTGTATTGTACCATATGTCCCGGCAAGAAATCTGCGTTCAAAGGACTCCGGCTTATTAGTGATTCCCAAAGCCCCAAAAAAGTATTTTCATTTCGGGCTCCAGTACTCTGGAATGCCCTCCCGATAAAAGTTTGAGATGCCACCTCAGTAGAAGCATTTAAGTCTCACCTTAAAACTCATTTGTATACTCTAGCCTTTAAATAGACTCCCTTTTTAGACCAGTTGATTTGCCGTTTCTTTTCTTTTTCTCCTATGCCCCACTCTCCCTTGTGGAGGGGGTCCGGTCCGATCCGGTGGCCATGTACTGCTCGCCTGTGTATCGGCTGGGGACATCTCTGCGCTGCTGATCCGCATCCGTTTGGGATGGTTTCCTGCTGGCTCCGCTGTGAACGGGACTCTCGCTGCTGTGTTGGATCCGCTTTGGACTGGACTCTTGCGACTGTGTTGCATCCATTATGGATTGAACTTTCACAGTATCATGTTAGACCCACTCGACATCCATTGCTTTCCTCCTCTCCAAGGTTCTCATAGTCATCATTGTCACCGACGTCCCACTGGGTGTGAGTTTTCTTTGCCCTTATGTGGGCCTACCGAGGATGTCGTAGTGGTTTGTGTTGTGGTTTGTGCAGCCCTTTGGGACACTAGTGATTTAGGGCTATAT
The DNA here is from genome assembly GCF_033978795.1 of Nerophis ophidion. Lineage (NCBI taxonomy): Eukaryota > Metazoa > Chordata > Actinopteri > Syngnathiformes > Syngnathidae > Nerophis > Nerophis ophidion. Next base: position 10,891,851 of record NC_084622.1, read on the forward strand.
AAGTAAACATTGATTGATTGATTGATTGATATATAGGTATATATGTATATAAAGGTATGTACAGTATTGGCATAATATGATCAAACTTTCTTGTTCTGGTCAAAAGTAATGACCTGTTTCAAGGGTTAGGCTCTTAGTCCTGTAGATATTGTTGTTCTACAATTTAGTTCCATCGCCTCTTCTGCTATTAAACTTTGGCGCAGGGTTCATGCAACATGTTGAGATTGTGGCCCGGAGGCCTCGGTATTTCAACAAAATAGCTCGGCACACTTTGAAATCTGTCCATAGTGACATAAACAAACACACACAAATAAACCGAGAGGAACATTGTGCATTTTTTATAGCCAAATAAACACAGCTTGTTTTTCTAAACAACCAGTTCGGATCTTGTAAAAGAAGCAAGTGACGGACGCATGCAACAATGCAACAAAAAGTACTCCTTAATATTTTTCAGGCTGAAAAACTGGATCAGGCATTTTCAAGCGGACACAACTGTTCGAGTGTCCTTGAAAGATTCTGATCTTTGGACAATTATCACCAAACTTGTTGAACATACACTATTTTGCCCAAAAAATGTTAACTTTTACCTGCCTTGACTCACATATGAACTTGAAGTGCCATCCCATTCCTAACCCATAGGCCTCAATATGATACGGGTCTAACTTTTGCAGCTATTACAGCTTCAACACTTCTGGGAAGGCTGTCCACAAGGTTGCCGAGTGTTTTTTATATGAATTTACGCCATTCTTCCAAAAACGCATTGGTGAGGTCAGACACTTAAGGCCTGGCTCTCTGTCTCTGTTTTAATTAATCCTGAATGGCGTTCTGTCAGGTTCAGGTCAGGACTCTGTGCAGGCCAGTCAAGTTCATCCACACCAGACTCTGCCATCCATGTCTTTATGGACCTTGCATTACATCCGCGGTCCTCTCCAAGGTTTCTCATAGTCATGCAGATTGACATCCCACTGGTTTGTGAGTTTTTCCTTGCCCTCGTGTAGGGTCTGAAATGAGGATGTCATTTTGGCTTGTGCAGCCCTTTGAGACACTTGCAAATTAGGGCTATATGAATAATCATCGATTGATTGATTGATTTATTGACAAGGTTGGGAGCATGGAATTGTCCAAACTGTTTTGGTAGCCTGGAGAATTCAAAGTTCCTTTCACTGGAACTAATTTCACCAAATTTCACCAAACACGCACATTGTCTAGTACTTCCGGTACAGGCAAGGCTTTTTTATTAGCGACCAAACGTTGCGAACTTTATCGTCGATGTTCTCTACTAAATCCTTTCAGCGAAAATATGGCAATATCGCAAAATGATGAAGTATGACACATAGAATGGACCTGCTATCCCCATTTAAATAAGAAAATCTCATTTCAGTAGACTTTTAAGGTATTATTTAACTCACTAAAACACTAGCAACACAATAGGCAGATAAGGGATTTTCCAGAATTATCCCAGTAAATGTGTCTAATAACATCTGAATCGCTCCCACTGCCGTCGCCTTTTAAAAAAAAAATAATTTCGTCTAGTGCTTCACTCTAACTTTCCTCATCCACAAATATTTCATCCTCGCTTAAATTAATGGGGAAATTGTCGCTTTCTCGGTCTGAATCGCTCTTGCTGATGGTGGCTATGATTATAAACAATGTTCAGGTTATGAGGAGCCCTACAACCCGTGACGTCACGCGCACAATGTCTGCTACTTCCGGTATAGGCAAGGCTTTTTTTTATTAGCGACCAAAAGTTGCGAACTTTATCGTCGATGTTCTCTACTAAATCCTTTCAGCAAAAATATGGCAGTATTGCAAAATGATGAAGTATGACACATAAAATTGACCTGCTATCCCCGTTTGAATAACAAAATCTCATTTCAGTAGGCCTTTGAGGTATTATTTAACTCACTAAAACACTAGCAACACAATAGGCAGATAAGGGATTTTCCAGAATTATCCTGGTAAATGTGTCTAATAACATCTGAATCGCTCCCACTGCCTTCGCCTTTTTTTTTTCTTTTTTCCAGTGCTTCACTCTAACTTTCCTCATCCACGAATCTTTCATCCTTGCTCAAATTAATGGGGAAATTGTCGCTTTCTCGGTCCGAATCGCTCTTGCTGCTGGTGGCTATGATTGTAAACAATATTCAGATGTGAAGAGCCCGACAACCCGTGACGTCACACGCATATCGTCTGCTACTTCCGGTACAGGCAAGGCTTTTTTTATTAGCGACCAAAAGTTGGGAACTTTATCGTTGATCTTCTCTACTAAATCCTTTCAGCAAAAATATGGCAATATCGCAAAATGATGAAGTATGACACATAAAATTGACCTGCTATCCCCGTTTAAATAAGAAAATCTCATTTCAGTAGGCCTTTAAGGTATTATTTAACTCACTAAAACACTAGCAACACAATAGGCGGATAAGGGATTTTCCAGAATTATCCTATTTAATATGTCTAATAACATCTGAATCGCTCACACTGCCGGTGCCTTTTTAAAAAAAAAAAAATTCCGTCTAGTGCTTCACTCTATCTTTCCTCATCCACGAATCTTTCATCCTCACTCAAATTGATGGGGAAATCGTCGCTTTCTCGGTCTGAATCGCTCTTGCTGATGGTGGCTATGATCGTAAACAATGTTCAGATATGAGGAGCCCTACAACCCGTGACGTCACGCGCACATCGTCTGCTACTTCCGCTATAGGCAAGGCTTTTTTTATTAGCGACCAAAAGTTGCGAACTTTATCGTCGATGTTCTCTACTAAATCCTTTCAGCAAAAATATGGCAATATCGCAAAATGATGAAGTATGACACATAGAATGGACCTGCTATCCCCGTTTAAATAAGAAAATCTCATTTCAGTAGGCCTTTAAGGCAGGGGTCTCCAACCACCGGGCCGTGGCCCGATTGGTACCCGGGCCGCTGAATAATTTTTTATTAATTTTTATTTAAAAAAAAAAAAAAACATTGTATTTTTTAATTTTTTATTTAACCAACATAAAAAACACAATATACACTTACAATTAGTGCACCAACCACAAAAACCTCCCTTTTTCATGACAAAAACATCCCTTTTTCATGACAAAGAAAAAAAAAAAAAAGGATCCCCCCCGCCGGGCCGCAGGACAAATTATTAAGCGTTGATCGGTCCGCGGATACAAAATGGTTGGGGACCACTGCTTTAAGGTATTATTTAACTCACTAAAACACTAGCAACACAATAGGCAGATAAGGGATTTTCCAGAATTATCCTAGTAAATGTGTCTAATAACATCTGAATCGCTCCCACTGCCGTCGCCTTTTTTTTTTTTTTTTTTTTTTTCGTCTCGTGCTTCACTCTAACTTTCCTCATCCACAAATATTTCATCTTTGCTAAAGTTGATGGGGAAATCATCGCTATCTTGGTCCGAATCGCTCTTGCTGCGGGTGGCTATGATTGTAAACAATGTTCAGATGTGAGGAGCCCGACAACCCGTGACGTCACGCACACATCGTCTGCTACTTCCGGTACAGGCAAGGCTTTTTTTATTAGCGACCAAAAGTTGCGAACTTTATCGTCGATACATTTTTTTTTAGCAAAAATATGGCAATATTGCGAAATTATCAAGTATGATACATAGAATGGTCCTGCTATCCCCGTTTAAATAAGAAAATCTAATTTCAGTAGGCCTTTAAGTGCTTGGTTGTATACACCTGTGACCGGGCCGAGTGATTAGGGTGGCCAAATACTTTTGGCCTGGACTGTAATTTGCATCCACGCAGGCGTAAACATGTCATCTTCTTTGTTTGAGGCAGCGCCTGCGCTTATTGCTCTAAAATGCATTATTAATGGGAAAATGGCAAACAGACAATAAATGCGTCCCCACAAGGCCTAAACAGCAAATTCTCACTAAACACATTCAATCCCTCCAGTCACAAGTCATGATGTTTGAAAGCATTTAAACATGCGATTGATTACAAATGAAAGCCTTGAGATTTCCTTCCCTGCAGGAAAAATGCCGCGGATGAAAGTTGGTGAATAGTGGAGACTGGGGAGATAAATTTCAAAGCCGACTGATTGCAATTTGTGTCGTTTAAAACTCATTTCTTGTGGTTTCGACATCCATTCCCAATCATGTGCTGCAGTCGTGACGTCCTAAAGGTTACTCCTCTACAGAAATATACCAATTTGGCTTTCAATGAGAGCAATTCTACAAACCCCGTTTCCATATGAGTTGGGAAATTGTGTTAAATGTAAATATAAACGCAATACAATAATTTGCAAATCATTTTCAACCCATATTCAGTTGAATATGCTACAAAACAACATATTTGATGTTCAAACTGATAAAATTGTTTTTGCAAATAATCATTAACTTTAGAATTTGATGCCAGCAACATGTGACAAAGAAGTTGGGAAAGGTGGCAATAAATACTGATAAAGTTGAGGAATGCTCATCAAACACTTATTTGGAACATCCCACAGGTGTGCAGGCTAATTGGGAACAGGTGGGTGCCATGATTGGGTATAAAAACAGTTTCCCAAAAAATGCTCAGTCTTTCACAAGAAAGGATGGGGCGAGGTACACCCCTTTGTCCACAACTGCGTGAGCAAATAGTCAAACAGTTAAGAACAACGTTTCGAAAAGTGTAATTGCAAGACATTTAGGGATTTAGACATCTACGGTCCATAATATCATCAAAATGTTCAGAGAATCTGGAGAAATCCCTCCGGGTAAGCGGCATTGAATGACCGTGACCCTCGATCCCCCAGGCAGCACTGTATAAAAAACCGACATCAATCTCTAAAGGATATCGCTACATGGGCTCAGGAACACTTCAAAAAACCACTGTCACTAATTACAGTTCTTCGCTACATCTGTAAGTGCAAGTTAAAGCTCTACCATGCAAAGCGAAGCCATTTATCAACAACATCCAGAAACGCCGCCAGCATCTCTGGGCCAGAAAACATCCAATTTGGACTGATTCAAAGTGAAAAAGTTTTCTGTGGTCTGTCGAGTCCACATTTCAAATTGTTTTGGGAAATATTCGATATTGTGTCATCTGGACCAAAGGGGAAGCGAACCATCCAGACTGTTATCGACGCAAAGTTCAGAAGCCAGCATCTGTGATGGTATTGGGGTGCATTAGTGCCCAAGGCATGGGTAACTTACACATCTGTGAAGGCACCATGAATGCTGAAAGGTACATACAGGTTTTGGAGCAACATATGATGCCATCTAAGCGCCGTCTTTTTCATGGACGCCCCTGCTTATTTCAGCAAGACAATGCCAAGCCACATTCAGAACGTGTTACAACAGCATGGGTTACTTTCCTGGCCTGCCTGCAGTCCAGACATGTCTCCCATCAAAAATGTGTGGCGCATTATGAAGCGTAAAATACGACAGCGGAGACCCCGGACTGTTGAACGACTGAAGCTCTACATAAAACAAGAATGGGAAAGAATTCCACTTTAAAAGCTTCAACAATTAGTTTCCTCAGTTCCCAAACATTTATTAAGTGTTGCTAAAATATAAGGTGATGTAACACAGTGGTGAACATGCCCTTTCCCAACTACTTTGGCACGTGTTGGAGCCATAAAATTCTAAGTTAATTATTATTTACAAAAAAAAAAAAAATAACGTTTATGGGTTTGAACATCAAATATCTTGTGTTTGTGCATTCAACAGAATATGGGTTGAAAATGATATACAAATCATTGTATTCTGTTTATATTTACATCTAACACAATTTCCCAACTCATATGGAAACGGGGTATGTAGAAAAAAAAAATCATAATATGACTTCTTTAATGTGCTTTATATTCTGGTGACCTGAATAAACCTGCTCATGGACGGTGTGCCCTAGGGTCCGGAAAATACGGTAAATGGTTTTGCTCTGTGGTAAAACTTAAACCATTTCTTTTCAGGCCTTTAATGGAAAAAAGTGTCCAAAACAAACTTCCATTATCTCCAAACTGTTGCTGTTTGCTTGAGTATAGAAGACTTGTTAAGCATTTGCCAAACAAAAATCTCAAGCTCAATAAGGTTCGACATCTTTGGTGTTGAGGGAAAGTCTTCAAGGATGGCGTGGACGCCAGAAGTAACATAAGGAACACATTCGATCGGGCACACAAACAGAACCCATGCTGTTTGGAATTGGATTTGTTCTGGCGTGGTATACATGCAGCGCATTTGTGGTCTGGGACGCGTTACGATTGGTTCTGACTGAAACATTCAGACTCGTACCAAGGTCACAAAACCGTGAGCTGCTTTGTTTTGTTTTTTATCAAAAGGTGATCATTTGTTACGTGCATTACTCTTCCTGATGTTTCAGAATCAGAAATACTTTATTAATCCCCGAGAGGAAATTAAAATGCTCAGCACAATCCCATTCAACATCAGACAAACATTGTCTACCTGCAAGAACAGGATCAAACATTACAGGGAGACAGAACAGGATCCAACATTACAGTGCGACAGAACAGGACCGAACATTACAGGGGAGACAGAACTGGATCAAACATTACAGGGAGACAGAAAAGGACCGAACATTACAGGGAGACCAAACAAGACCAAACATGAGACAGAACAGGATCAAACATTAAAATGCTCAGCATAATCCCATTCAAGATCAGACAAAATTTGTCTCCCTGCAAGAACAGGATCCAACATTACAGGGAGACAGAACAGGATCCAACATTACAGGGAGCCAGAACAGGACCGAACATTACAGGGGGGACAGAACAGGATCCAACATTACAGGGAGACAAAACAGGATCCAACATTACAGGCAGACAGAACAGGACCGAACATTACAGGGGAGACAGAACTGGATCAAACATTACAGGGAGACAGAAAAGGACCGAACATTACCGGGGAGACCAAACAAGACCAAACATGAGACAGAACAGGATCAAACATTAAAATGCTCAGCACAATCCCGTTCAAGATCAGACAAACTTTGTCTCCCTGCAAGAACAGGATCAAACATTACAGGGAGACAGAACAGGATCAAACATTACAGCGGGACAGAACAGGACCGAACATTACAGGGGGGACAAAACAGGATCCAACATTACAGGGAGACAGAACAGGATCCCACATTACAGGGAGACAGAACAGGACCGAACATTACAGGGGAGACAGAACTGGATCAAACATTACAAGGAGACAGAAAAGGACCGAACATTACCGGGGAGACCAAACAAGACAAAACATGAGACAGAATAGGATCAAACATTACAGGGAGACAGAACAGGATCCAACATTACAGGGGGGACAGAACAGGATCCAACATTACAGGGAGACAGAACAGGAACGAACATTACAGGGGAGACAGAACTGGATCAAACATTACAGGGAGACAGAAAAGGACCGAACATTACCGGGGAGACAAAACAAGACCAAACATGAGACAGAACAGGATCAAACATTAAAATGCTCAGCACAATCCCATTCAAGATCAGACAAACTTTGTCTCCCTGCAAGAACAGGATCAAACATTAAAGGGAGACAGAACAGGATCAAACATTACAGGGAGACAGAAAAGGACCGGACATTACAGGGGAGACACAACTGGATCAAACATTAAAGGGAGACAGAAAAGGACCAAACTTTACAGGGGAGACCAAAAAAGACCAAAAATGAGACAGAACAGGATCAAACATTACAGGGAGACAGAACAGGATCCAACATTACAGGGCGACAGAACAGGACCGAACATTACAGGGGAGACAGAACTGGATCAAACATTACAGGGAGACAGAAAAGGACCGAACATTACAGGGAGACCAAACAAGACCAAACATGAGACAGAACAGGATCAAACATTAAAATGCTCAGCATAATCCCATTCAAGATCAGACAAACTTTGTCTCCCTGCAAGAACAGGATCCAACATTACAGGGAGACAGAACAGGATCCAACATTACAGGGAGACAGAACAGGACCGAACATTACAGGGGGGACAGAACAGGATCCAACATTACAGGGAGACAAAACAGGATCCAACATTACAGGGAGACAGAACAGGACCGAACATTACAGGGGAGACAGAACTGGATCAAACATTACAGGGAGACAGAAACGGACAGAACATTACCGGGGAGACCAAACAAGACCAAACATGAGACAGAACAGGATCAAAAATTAAAATGCTCAGCACAATCCCGTTCAAGATCAGACAAACTTTGTCCCCCTGCAAGAACAGGATCAAACATTACAGGGAGACAGAACAGGATCAAACATTACAGGGGGACAGAACAGGACCGAACATTACAGGGGGGACAAAACAGGATCCAACATTACAGGGAGACAGAACAGGATCCCACATTACAGGGAGACAGAACAGGACCGAACATTACAGGGGAGACAGAACTGGATCAAACCTTACAAGGAGACGAAAAAAGGACCGAACATTACCGGGGAGACCAAACATGAGACGGAACAGCATCAAACATTAAAATGCTCAGCACAATCCAATTCAAGATCAGACACATTTTGTCTCCCTGCAAGAACAGGATCAAACATTACAGGGCGACAGAACAGGACCGAACATTACAGGGGAGACAGAACTGGATCAAACATTACAGGGGGACAGAAAAGGACCGAACATTACAGGGAGACCAAACAAGACCAAACATGAGACAGAACAGGATCAAACATTAAAATGCTCAGCATAATCCCATTCAAGATCAGACAAATTTTGTCTCCCTGCAAGAACAGGATCCAACATTACAGGGAGACAGAACAGGATCCAACATTACAGGGAGACAGAACAGGACCGAACATTACAGGGGGGACAGAACAGGATCCAACATTACAGGGAGACAAAACAGGATCCAACATTACAGGGAGACAGAACAGGACCGAACATTACAGGGGAGACAGAACTGGATCAAACATTACAGGGAGACAGAAAAGGACCGAACATTACCGGGGAGACCAAACAAGACCAAACATGAGACAGAACAGGATCAAAAATTAAAATGCTCAGCACAATCCTGTTCAAGATCAGACTAACTTTGTCCCCCTGCAAGAACAGGATCAAACATTACAGGGAGACAGAACAGGATCAAACATTACAGGGGGACAGAACAGGACCGAACATTACAGGGGGGACAAAACAGGATCCAACATTACAGGGAGACAGAACAGGATCCCACATTACAGGGAGACAGAACAGGACCGAACATTACAGGGGGGACAAAACAGGATCCAACATTACAGGGAGACAGAACAGGATCCCACATTACAGGGAGACAGAACAGGACCGAACATTACAGGGGAGACAGAACTGGATCAAACCTTACAAGGAGACAGAAAAGGACCGAACATTACCGGGGAGACCAAACAAGACCAAACCTGAGACGGAACAGCATCAAACATTAAAATGCTCAGCACAATCCCATTCAAGATCAGACACATTTTGTCTCCCTGCAAGAACAGGATCAAACAGTACAGGGAGACAGAACAGGATCAAACATTACAGGGGAGACAGAACTGGATCAAACATTAAAGGGAGACAGAAAAGGACCGAACTTTACAGGGGAGACCAAACAAGACCAAACATGAGACAGAACAGGATCAAACATTACAGGGAGACAGAACAGGATCCAACATTACAGGGGGGACAGAACAGGATCCAACATTACAGGGAGACAGAACAGGATCCAACATTACAGGGAGACAGAACAGGATCCAACATTACAGGGAGACAGAACAGGACCGAACATTACAGGGGAGACAGAACTGGATCAAACATTACAGGGAGACAGAAAAGGACCGAACATTACCGGGGAGACCAAACAAGACCAAACATGAGACAGAACAGGATCAAACATTAAAATGCTCAGCACAATCCCATTCAAGATCAGACAAACTTTGTCTCCCTGCAAGAACAGGATCAAACATTACAGGGAGACAGAACAGGATCAAACATTACAGGGAGACAGAAAAGGACCGAACATCACAGGGGAGACAGAACTGGATCAAACATTAAAGGGAGACAGAAAAGGACCGAACTTTACAGGGGAAACCAAAAAAGACCAAACATGAGACAGAACAGGATCAAACATTACAGGGAGACAGAACAGGATCCAACATTACAGGGAGACAGAACAGGATCAAACATTACAGGGGAGACAGAACTGGATCAAACATTAAAGGGAGACAGAAAAGCACCGAACTTTACAGGGGAAACCAAACAAGACCAAACATGAGACAGAACAGGATCAAACATTACAGGGAGACAGAACAGGATCCAACATTACAGTGAGACAGAAAAGGACCGAACTTTACAGGGGAGACCAAACAAGACCAAACATGAGACAGAACAGGATCAAACATTACAGGGAGACAGAACAGGATCCAACATTACAGGGGGGACAGAACAGGATCCAACATTACAGGGAGACAGAACAGGATCCAACATTACAGGGAGACAGAACAGGATCCAACATTACAGGGAGACAGAACAGGACTGAACATTACAGGGGAGACAGAACTGGATCAAACATTACAGGGAGACAGAAAAGGACCGAACATTACCGGGGAGACCAAACAAGACCAAACATGAGACAGAACAGGATCAAACATTAAAATGCTCAGCACAATCCCATTCAAGATCAGACAAACTTTGTCTCCCTGCAAGAACAGGATCAAACATTACAGGGAGACAGAACAGGATCAAACATTACAGGGAGACAGAAAAGGACCGAACATTACAGGGGAGACAGAACTGGATCAAACATTAAAGGGAGACAGAAAAGGACCGAACTTTACAGGGGAGACCAAAAAAGACCAAACATGAGACAGAACAGGATCAAACATTACAGGGAGACAGAACAGGATCCAACATTACAGGGAGACAGAACAGGATCAAACATTACAGGGGAGACAGAACTGGATCAAACATTAAAGGGAGACAGAAAAGCACCGAACTTTACAGGGGAGACCAAACAAGACCAAACATGAGACAGAACAGGATCAAACATTACAGGGAGACAGAACAGGATCCAACATTACAGGGGGGACAGAACAGGATCCAACATTACAGTGAGACAGAACAGGATCCAACATTACAGGGAGACAGAACAGGATCCAACATTACAGGGAGACAGAACAGGACCGAACATTACAGGGGAGACAGAACTGGATCAAACATTACAGGGAGACAGAAAAGGACCGAACATTACCGGGGAGACCAAACAAGACCAAACATGAGACAGTACAGGATCAAACATTAAAATGCTCAGCACAATCCCATTCAAGATCAGACAAACTTTGTCTCCCTGCAAGAACAGGATCAAACATTACAGGGAGACAGAACAGGATCAAACATTACAGGGAGACAGAAAAGGACCGAACATTACAGGGGAGACAGAACTGGATCACACATTAAAGGGAGACAGAAAAGGACCGAACTTTACAGGGGAGACCAAAAAAGACCAAACATGAGACAGAACAGGATCAAACATTACAGGGAGACAGAAAAGGACCGAACTTTACAGGGGAGACCAAAAAAGACCAAACATGAGACAGAACAGGATCAAACATTACAGGGAGACAGAACAGGATCCAACATTACAGGGAGACAGAACAGGATCAAACATTACAGGGGAGACAGAACTGGATCAAACATTAAAGGGAGACAGAAAAGCACCGAACTTTACAGGGGAGACCAAACAAGACCAAACATGAGACAGAACAGGATCAAACATTACAGGGAGACAGAACAGGATCCAACATTACAGGGGGGACAGAACAGGATCCAACATTACAGTGAGACAGAACAGGATCCAACATTACAGGGAGACAGAACAGGATCCAACATTACAGGGAGACAGAACAGGACCGAACATTACAGGGGAGACAGAACTGGATCAAACATTACAGGGAGACAGAAAAGGACCGAACATTACCGGGGAGACAAAACAAGACCAAACATGAGACAGTACAGGATCAAACATTAAAATGCTCAGCACAATCCCATTCAAGATCAGACAAACTTTGTCTCCCTGCAAGAACAGGATCAAACATTACAGGGAGACAGAACAGGATCAAACATTACAGGGAGACAGAAAAGGACCGAACATTACAGGGGAGACAGAACTGGATCACACATTAAAGGGAGACAGAAAAGGACCGAACTTTACAGGGGAGATCAAAAAAGACCAAACATGAGACAGAACAGGATCAAACATTACAGGGAGACAGAACATGACCAAACATTACAGTGAGACAGAACTGGATCAAAAATTACTGGAAGACAGAACAGGACCGAACATTACAGGGGAGACCAAACAAGACCAAACATGAGACAGAACAGGACCAAACATTACAGGGAGACCAAACAGGACCAAACATTACAGGGAAACAGAACAAGATCAAACATGACAGGGAGACAGAACAGGATCAAACATGACAGGGAGACAGAACAGGATCCAACATGACAGGGAGACAGAACAGGATCAAACATGACAGGGAGACAGAACAGGATCCAACATTACATGGAGACAGAACAGGACCAAACATTACAGGGAGACAGAACAGGATCAAACATTACAGGGAGATAGAACAGGATAAAACCTGACAGGGAGACAGAACAGGATCAAACATGACAGGGAGACACAACATGATCAAACATGACAGGGAGACAGAACAGGATCAAACATGACAGGGAGACAGAACTTGATCAAACATTACAGGGAGACAGAACAGGATCAAACATTACAGGGAGACAGAACAGGATCAAACATCACAGGGAGACAGAACAGGATCAAACATTGCAGGGAGACAGAACCGGGTCAACCATGACAGGGAGACAGAACAGGATCCAACATTACAGGGAGACAGAACAGGATCAAACATTACAGGGAGACAGAACAGGACCAAACAATACAGGGAGACAGAACTGGATCATATATTACAGGGAGCCAGAACAGGATCCAACATTACAGGGAGACAGAACATGACCAAACATTACAAGGAGACAGAACAGGAACAAAAAATACAGGGAGACAGAACTGGATCAAATATTACAGGGAGACAGAAGAGGACCGAACATTTCAGGGGAGACCAAACAAGACCAAACATTACAGGGAGACAGAACAGGACCAAACATGACAGGGAGACACAACAGGATCAAACACTACAGGGAGACAGAACAGGATCCAACATTACAGGGAGACAGAACAGGACCAAATATTACAGGGAGACAGAACAGGATCAAACATGACAGATAGACAGAACAGGATCAAACATGACAGGGAGACAGAACATGATCAAACATTACATTGAGACAGAACAGGATTAAACATTAAAAGGAGACAGAACAGGATCAAACATGACAGGGAGACAGAACAGGATCAAACATTACAGGAGGCAAAACCGTGTCAAACATGACAGGGAGACAGAACAGGACCAACCATGACAGGGAGACAGAACAGAACCAAACATGACAGGGAGACACAGCAGGATCAAACACTACCGGGAGACAGAACAGGATCAAACATTACAGGGAGACAAAACCGTGTCAAACATGACAGGGAGACAGAACAGGACCAACCATGACAGGGAGACAGAACAGAACCAAACATGACAGGGAGACACAGCAGGATCAAACACTACCGGGAGACAGAACAGGATCAAACATTACAGGGAGACAGAACAGGACCAAACATTACAGGGAGACAGAACAGGACCAAACATTACAGGGAGACAGGACGGGATCGCTGACGGGTCTGCCAACTTCCGGCGCCCCTCACAAAAAAGGTTAGATACAGGTAAAAAATGGGGGGGTGAGAAAACATAAAATAGGTCGAAGCATGGGCCCCTGGAGAGGGGGTCCAAGACTGAGGTCAAGGGGGAAAAAACCTCATAGCCATAGCACACATAAACATGTGTGTAGTTATAGATAGATAGATAGTACTTTATTGATTCCTTCAGGAGCGTTGCCTCAGGAAAATTTAAATTCTAGCAGCAGTGTACATAATTGAGATCCAATATAAAAAGTAAATAAAGGGGGTTTAAATGGAAACAAAATAGAAAAATATAACAATAAGAATAAAGATTAAAAAATATAACTGTAAAATAAGAATATAACAAGAGAAACTAGGCAGTAGTGACCAAGATGGAAACATTAAAGAACACAAAGGACCAGAGATGTCCGACAATGTTTTGTTTTTTTTGCCGATATTCCCATATATTGTCCAACTCTTAATTACCGATTCCGATATCACCCGATACCGATGTATACAGTCATGGAATGAAAACATTAATATGCCAAAATTTGTTGTGATGCCCTGCTGGATGCATTAAACAATGTAACAAGGTTTTCCAAAATAAATCAACTGATGTTATGAAAAAAAAAATTGCCAACATGGCACTGCCATATTTATTATTGAAGTCACAATGTGCATTATTTTTTTTTTAACATACCTCAAAACAGCAGCTTGGAATTTGGGACATAGTATTTCCGAGAGATAGATTGAGGAGGTTGAGGTGGGAAGGGTTAGTGGGGTGTGTATATTGTAGCGTCCCGGAAGAGTAAGTGCTGCAAGGGATTCTGGGTATTTGTTCTGTTGTCTTTATGTTGTGTTACGGTGCGGATGTTCTCCCGAAATGTGTTTGTCATTCTTGTTTGGTGTGGGTTCACAGTGTGGCACATATTTGTAACAGTGTTAAAGTTGTTTTCACGGCCACCTTCAGTGTGACCTGTATGGCTGTTGACCAAGTATGCCTTGCATTCACTTATGTGTGTGTGAAAAGCCGTATTATGTGAGTGGGCTGACACGCAAAGGCAGTGCCTTTAAGGTTTATTGGCACTCTGTACTTCACCCTATGTCCGTGTACACAGCGTCTTTTTAAAGAATCCTGAATTTTACTTTTTGAAACCGATACCGATAATTTTAAAACAGATACCGATAATTTCCGATAGTACATTTTAAAGCATTTATCAACGTATATTCAATTGAATAGACTGTAAAGACAAGATATTTAATGTTCAAACTAGTAAACTGCTTTTTTGTGTGCAAATATTAGCTCATTTGGAATTGGATGCCTGTAACATGTTTCAAAAAAAGCTGGCACAAGTGGCAAAAAAGACTGAGAACGTTGAGGAATGCTCATCAAAGACTTATTGGGAACATCCCACAGGTGAAAGGGCTAATTGGGAACAGGTGGGTGCCATGGTTGGGTATAAAAGCAGCTTCCATGACATGCTCAGTTGTTCACAAACAAGGACGGGGCGAGGGTCACCACTCTGTCAACAAATGCGTAAGCAAATAGTCCAACAGTTTAAGAACAACATTTCTCAGCCAGCTATTGCAAGGAATTTAGGGATTTCACCATTTACGCTCCCTAATATCATTAAAAGGTTCAGAGAATCTGGAGAAATCACTGCACGTAAGTGGCTAAGCCCATGATGTTCGATCCCTCATGCAGTACAGCATCAAAAATTGACATCAGTGTGTAAAGGATATCACTACACGGGCTCAGGAAAGCTTCATAAAACCACTGTCAGTAACTACAGTTGGTCGCTACATCTGTCAGTGCAAGTTAAAACTCTACTATGCAAAGCCAACGCCTTTTATCAACAACACCCAGAAAGGCCGCTGGCTTGGCTGGGCCCAAGCTCATCTAAGATGGACTGATGCAAAATGAAAAAGTGTTTTGAGATCTGACGAGTCCACATTTCAAATTGTTTTTTTTGGAAACTGTGGATGTTGTGTCCCCCTGAACAAAGAGGAAAAGAACCATCCAGATGGTTCTAGGTGCAAAGTTGTCATGGATGCCCCTGCTTATTTCAGCAAGACAATGCCAAGCCAAAATTAAGATTCTCAGTGTGAACATTAAATATCTTGTCTTTACAGTCCATTCTGTCGAATATAAGTTGAAAAAGAGTTGCAAATCACTGTATTCTGTTTTTATTTACCTTTTACACAACGTGACAACTTCACTGCTTTTGAGTTTTGTGTATAGAGAAGTGTTTGACACTTCCCTTGATGCCTTATTTGTATTTGACTTTATTAAATGTATTTATATTCATGTTTGGCGCAGCCGGACCGTAGCAGGAGAAGATAGAAAAAGGGGGGGGGGGGGAGATGGGAAAATTGCACAAACAAGTTGTAGCTTGTGCAGCCCTTTGAGACATAAGAAAACACCGATTGATTGATAAGACAGAGAGAGAACAACAGAAGAGCATCAGCAAATACAAACCCCGATTCCGTATGAGTTGGGGAATTGTGTTAGATGTAAATATAATCGGAATACAATGATTTGCAAATAATTTTCAACCCATATTCAGTTGAATGCACTACAAAGACAACATATTTGATGTTCAAACTTATAAACTTTATTTTTTTGCAAATAATGATTAACTTAGAATTTCATGGCTGCAACACGTGACAAATGTAGTTGGGAAAGGGCATGTTCACCACTGTGTTACATCACCTTTTCTTTTAACAACACTCAATAATTGTTTGGGAACTGAGGAAACTAATTGTTGAAGCTTTGAAAGTGGAATTCTTTCCCATTCTTACTTGATATACAGCTTAAGTTGTTCAACAGTCCGTAGTACTGTTGTTGTATTTTACGCTTAATAATGCGCCACACATTTCCGATGGGAGACAGGTCTGGACTGCAGGTGGGCCAGGAAAGTACCCGCACTTTTTTACTACGAAATTTCGCTGTTGTAACACGTGGCTTGGCATTGTCTTGTTGAAATAAGCAGGGGCGTCCATGATAACGTTGCTTGGATGGCAACATATGTTGCTCCAAAACCTGTATGGACCTTTCAGCATTAATGGTGCCTTCACAGATGTGTAAGTTACCCATGCCTTGGGCACTAATACACCCCCATACTATCACAGATGCTGGCTTTTCAACTTTGCGCCTATTACTATCCGGATGGTTATTTTCCTCTTTGTTCCGGAGGACACCACGTCCACAGTTTCCAAATATAATTTGAAATGTGGACTCGTTAGACCACAGAACAGTTTTCCACTTTGCATCAGTCCATCTTAGATGAGCTTGGGCCCAGCAAAGCCAGCGGCGTTCCTTGGTGTTGTTGATAAATGGGGTTTGTCACACCTATGGATCATGTTTTGTTTTGTCATGTTTTGATTTTGGACATTTAAGTTCTGTCTTGGCACTTCCTGGTTTGCCAACTCATTAGTTTTCACCTGTCACGTCCCTGTTCTCAGCCTCACACCTGTTTTCACTAATGATCAAAGCTATTTAAGTCACTCTTTTTCTTGTCTTCGTCCTGGGATCTTCACACACGCTACCCATGCTGCACCTCCTTCACGCCCTCGTTTATCCGCCTCATGCCTTGCTACGCTGTTCATTTTGTCCAAGTAAGTCTTTGTTTATAGTTCATAGCCAATTGTTTTTGTGCAAAGTCCTTTAGTTTATGTCCATTATTTCATGCCATCGAGCAGGTGTTTTTGTTTCACGTTTGTACTGTGTAGCCAAGTTTTGTACCTCCATTGTGAGCGTTTTTTGTTGTTTGATTGTTTATTAAATAAATGTCATGTACTCACGTCCACACCTCGCTCGTGCTGATCCTCATCTGCATCGGAGAAAAACAATCCACGTCCAAGCCTTGTTGTGACAGGTTTGGCTTTGCATGTGGTGATATCCTTTACACACTGATGTCGGTTTTTGATGCAGTACCGCCTGAGGGATCAAAGGTCCGTAATATCATCGCTCACGTGCAGGGATTTCTCCAGATTCTCTGACTCTTTTGATGATTTTACGTACCGTAGATGGTAAAATCCCTAAATTCCTTGCAATAGCTCGTTGAGAAATGTTTTTCCAAAACTGTTCGACAATTTGCTTACAAATCGGATACCCTCGCCCCACCCTTGTTTGTGAATTACTTAGCATTTCATGGAAGCTGCTTTTATACCCAATCATGGCACCCACCTGTTCCCAATTAGCCTGCACACCTGTGGGATGTTCCATATAAGTGTTTGATGAGCATTCCTCAACTTTATCAAAATGTATTGCCACATTTCCCATCTTTTTTGTCACCTGTTGCTGGCATCAATTTCTGGAGTTAATGATTATTTGCTAAAAAAATAAAGTTTATGAGTTTGAACATCAAATATGTTGTCTTTGTAGCATATTCAACTGAATATGGGTTTAAAATTATTTGCAAATAATTGTATTCCGTTTATATTTATATCCAACACAATTTCCCAACTCATATGGAAACAGGGTTTGTATATATATATATATATATATATATATATATATATATATATATATATATATATATGTATGTATATATATACATGCATACATACATCCCGGCCCCAGGCCAAATTGTTTTAACCCAATGCGGCCCCCGTGTCAAAAAGTTTGGGGACCCCTGATTTAAACATTAGTGACTGTTTGTTTGTGTATTTTTCAGTTGATAATAAATACATAACACCACTCAAGCTGCACACAGACTACTCTAAAGCAAGGCCAGGTTTGATGTCTATAGTGTTGTCCCGAGAGCTGATATTTTCTGGGAATTTCACCTTGAACTCGAGCAGAAATACATCCCCTTCTTCTCGGGATGTTGGAATGACCTTTCAAAATAACGTTGCGTCTCAAAGCAACGTACATAAACTCCCTTTGACTCCACCGTCAACAGCAAGAGCCATGGGGTTATTTTTAAGTATCGTGTGTCAAATAACTGACTGCCCGTAATTAATCCGGCGTATTTGACGCTTTATTGTGAAGGGGTTCGGGGTTAAATCACACCAACACCTCGAGTCTTTACAGGAACGTAACGTCAATACGGACGTGTTGTGAAAATGCCGAGAATGCCTACATGTGACCTCCGTGTTTTGATGGAGATAAGAGTTAGTTATGCTGACAAAATGAGAAAAAGTCGGAGGGTATTTTGAAAGGAAACAAACTCCGATCTTGTGTGTGGTCGGGGCATGAAAATGGAGCTAATTGTGTGGTTTGGCCGTAACACTGGTGAGGAATTCCGTTGATTTTGTGTGAAATTGGAGTGCAATACTGGGGTGCGACCAGCAGAGGCGCTGCTGATTCAGTCTGAACCACCTTAAAGTTCAAGTTAAAGTTAAGTTAAAGTACCAATGCTTGTCACACACACACACTAGTTGTGCTGAAATTTGTCCTCTGCATTTCGAACAATCCCCTTGTTCACCTCCTGGAAGGTGAGGGGAGCAGTGAGCAGCAGCGGTGGCCGCGCCCGGGAAATATTGTTGGTTATTTGACCCCCACATAAAGTTAAAGTTAAGTTAAAGTACCAATGATCGTCACACGCACACAAGGTGTGGGGAAATTTGTCCTCTGCATTTGACCCATCCCCTTGTTCCACCCCCTGGGAGGTGAGGGGAGCAGTGAGCAGCGGCGGTGGCCGCGCCCGGGAAATATTGTTGGTGATTTAACCCCCAATTAAAGTTAAAGTTAAGTTAAAGTACCAATGATTGTCACACACACTAGGTGTGGTGAATTTCGTCCTCTGCATTTGACCCATCCCCTTGTTCACCCCCTGGGAGGTGAAGGGAGCAGTGAGCAGCAGCGGGGGCCGCGCCCGGGAATCATTGTTGGTGATTTAACCCCAAATTAAAGTTATAGTTAAGTTAAAGTACCAATGATTGTCACACACACTAGGTGTGGTGAGATTCGTCCTCTGTATTTGACCCGTCCCCTTTTTCCACCCCCTGGGAGGTGAGGGGAGCAGTGAGCAGCAGCGGTGGCCGCGCCCGGGAAATATTGTTGGTGATTTAACCTCCAATTAAAGTTAAAGTTAAGTAAAGTACCAATGATCGTCACACGCACATTGGGTGTGGGGAAATTTGTCCTCTGCATTTTGACCCATCCCCTTGTTCACCTCCTGGGAGGTGAGGGGAGCAGTGAGCAGCAGCGGTGGCCGCGCCCGGGAAATATTGTTGGTGATTTAACCCCCAATTAAAGTTAAAGTTAAGTTAAAGTACCAATGATTGTCACACGCACACTAGGTGTGGTGAAATTTGTCCTCTGCATTTGACCTGTCCCCTTGTTCCACCCCCTGGGAGGTGAGGGGAGCAGTGAGCAGCAGCGGTGGCCACGCCCGGGAAATATTTTTGGTGATTTAACCCCAAATTAAAGTTAAAGTTAAGTTAAAGTACCAATGATCGTCACACGCACACTAGGTGTAGGGAAATTTGTCCTCTGCATTTTACCCATCCCCTTTTTCCACCCCCTGGGAGGTGAGGGGAGCAGTGAGCAGTAGCGGTGGCCGCTCCCGGGAAATATTGTTGGTGATTTAACCCCCAATTAAAGTTAAAGTTAAGTTAAAGTACCAATGATTGTCACACACACTAGGTGTGGTGAAATTTGTCCTCTGCATTTGACCCGTCCCCTTGTTCCACCTCCTGGGAGGTGAGGGGAGCAGTGAGCAGCAGCGGTGGCCGCGCCCGGGAAATATTGTTGGTGATTTAACCCCCAATTAAAGTTAAAGTTAAGTTAAAGTACCAATGATCGTCACACGCACACTAGGTGTGGGGAAATTTGTCCTCTGCATTTGACCCACCCCCTTTTTCCACCCCCTGGGAGGTGAGGGGAGCAGTGAGCAGTAGCGGTGGCCGCTCCCGGGAAATATTGTTGGTGATTTAACCCCCAATTAAAGTTAAAGTTAAGTTAAAGTACCAATGATCGTCACACGCACACTAGGTGTGGGGAAATTTGTCCTCTGCATTTGACCCACCCCCTTTTTCCACCCCCTGGGAGGTGAGGGGAGCAGTGAGCAGTAGCGGTGGCCGCTCCCGGGAAATATTGTTGGTGATTTAACCCCCAATTAAAGTTAAAGTTAAGTTAAAGTACCAATGATTGTCACACACACTAGGTGTGGTGAAATTTGTCCTCTGCATTTGACCCGTCCCCTTGTTCCACCTCCTGGGAGGTGAGGGGAGCAGTGAGCAGCAGCGGTGGCTGTGCCCAGGAAATATTGTTGGTGATTTAACCCCCAATTAAAGTTAAAGTTAAGTTAAAGTACTAATAATCGTCACACACACACTAAGTGTGGTGAAATTTGTCCTGTGCATTTGACCCATCCCCTTTTTCGACCCCCTGGGAGGTGAGGGGAGCAGTGAGCAGTAGCAGTGGCGGCGCCCGGGAATCATAGTTGGTGATTTAAACCCCAATTAAAGTTAAGTTAAAGTACCAATGATAGTCACACACACACAAACACACACACACTAGGTCTGGTGAAATTTGTCCTCTGCATTTGACCCATCTCCTTGTTCACCCCCTGGGAGGTGAGGGGAGCAGTGAGCAGCAGCGGTGGCAGCGCCCGGGAATCATTTTGGTGATTTAAAACCCATTTAAAGTTAAAGTTAAGTTAAAGTACCAACGATTGTCACACGCACACTAGGTATGGTGAAATTTGTCCTCTGCATTTGAACCATACCCTTGTTCCACTCCCTGGGAAGTGAAGGGAGCAGTGAGCAGCAGCGGTGGCTGCACCTGGAAATCATTTTTTGTGATTTAACCCCAAATTAAAGTTTAGTTAAAGTACCAATGATCGTCACACACACACTAGGTGTGGGGAAATTTGTCCTCTGGATTTTGACCCATCCCCTTGTTCACCCCCTGGGGGGTGAGGGGAGCAGTGAGCAGCAGAATTGGCCGTGCCCGGGAATCATTGTTGGTGATTTAACCTCCACCTAAAGTTATAGTTAAGTTAAAGTACCAATGATTGTCACAAACACACTAGGTGTGGTAAAATGTGTCTTCTGCATTTTGCCCCATCCCATTGTTTACCTCCTGGGAGGTGAGTGGAGCAGTGAGCAGCACCTGGGCCTGCGCCTGGGAATTTTTTTTTGTGATTTAACCCCAAATTAAAGTTAAGTTAAAGTACCAATGATCGTCACACACACCAGGTGTGGTGAAATTTGTCCTCTGCATTTTGACCCATCCCCTTGTTCACCCTTTGGGAGGTGAGGAGAGCATTGAGCAGCAGCGGTACATTGTTGGTGATTTAACCCCCACTAAAGTTAAAGTTAAGTTTTATTTATTTTATTTCGAACATGTACACATAAACAATATAATAAGTCAAAGGGGTGTACGGTATATCAGTATTGGTATTGTACCGCGATACTAATGAATCATTTTCGGTACTATACTGCCTCTAAAAAAGTACCGGTTCATTTCAGGAAATACGTCCCTGGACACTGAATATGACCAATGAATGATTGTGTAACTACTTGGTATCGGATCCATACCTAAATGTGTGGTATCGTCCAAAACTAATGTAATGTATCAAAGCAGAGAAGAATAACTGATTATTAGATTTTAACAAAAGTGTAGATGTTGAAAGAAAAATAAGTCGATCTTAACAGTAAATAAAAAAGTAGATTAACAATCTATTTTTACTTTATTATATGTCAGCAAACTAATTAGGACTCTTTGTTTGTTTACTTACTCCAAAAGACTGTCAAGGCGGTGGGGTGGGTCTCATCTTTCTGCGGGGTTTGTTCTCCCGGGATGCAAATTACTACTCTGGACCAGGTGTGAAGGTAGGAACATATTTAATAATCTTTAAATCCGACACGGCAGAAATGACAGGAACCAAAACAAACGGAACGCGTGCGGTTCACACGAGAAGCTAAGGCAAAAAAAAACTTAGGACATAAAACATGGAACTATGGACATGAACCTCACTAAAACTATGGCATGAAAGAAGTAACATTGGCACGAAATAAGCAAAACTGAGCAAGAACAGAGTGAAGTCGCCGGGACGACTAACTGGCAAAACAGGCTTAAATAATAGTCTCTATTTAGAGCAGGTGCGTGATCCGAACACATGACGCAGGTGAAGCTAATGAGTCGTCATGGAAACTAAAACAAAGGGTGCACAAAAACAGGAACTAACGGAGTCCAAAACTAAACAAAACATGATCTAGACCACAGATCATGACTAAGACAAGTTGTCTAGTATGTTCACTATTTTATTCAAGGACTATAATTACTTTTTTTGTGGTCCCCTTTATTTAGAAAAGTATCAAAATACATGTTGGTACCGGTACTAAAAATATTGGTACCGGGACAACACCAATACATCATATAATCTACATCAGGGGTCACCAACGTGGTGCCCGCGGGCACCAGGTAAGGACCAGATGAGTCGCCCGGTGGCCTGTTCTAAAAATAGCTCAAATAGCAGCACTTACCAGTGAGCTGCCTCTATCTTTTAAATGTTATTTATTTGCTCGACATTTTTAATTCTAAGAGAGACAAAACTCAAATAGAATTTGAAAATCCAATAAAATATTTTAAAGACTTGGTCTTCACTTGTTTAAATAAATTCACGTATTTTATTACTTTGCTTCTTATAACTTTAAGAAAGACAATTTTAGAGGAAAAATACAACCTTAAAAATTATTTTTGGATTTTTAAACACATTTTTACCTTTTAAATTCCTTCCTCTTCTTTCCTGACAATTTAAATCAATGTTCAAGTAAATGTATTATTTTTTATTGTAAAGAATAATAAATACATTTTAATTTAATTCTTCATTTTAGCTTCTGTTTTTTCGACGACGAATATTTGTGAAATATTTTTTCAAGATTAAAATAAAAAAAAAATATTCTTGCAAAAATCTAGAAAATCTATAGAATCACATTTAAATCTTATTTCAAAGTCTTTTGAATTTCTTTTGAAATTTTGGTTCTGGAAAATCTAGAATAAATAATTGTTTGTCTTTGTTAGAAATATAGCTTGGTCCACTTTGTTATATTTTCTAACAAAGTGCAGATTGGATTTTAACCTATTTAAAACATGTCATCAAAATTCTAAAATTAATCTTAATCAGGAAAAATTACTAATGATGTTCCATAAATTATTTTTTTTAACTTTTTCAAAAATATTCGAATTAGCTAGTTTTTCTCCATTTTTTTTTCGGTTGGATTTTGAATTTTAAAGAGTCAAAATTGAAGATAAACCATGTTTCAAAATCTAACTTTCATTTTTTTTGTGTTTTCTCTCCTTTAAACCATTCAATTAAGTGTTTTTTTTCATCTTTTATTCCCCACAAAAAAAGGAAAAAAAATGTACGACTGAATGACAGACAGAAATACCCATTTTTTATATGTATATATATATATATATATATATATATATATATATATATATATATATATATATATATATATATATATATATATATATTTATTAAAGGTAAATTGAGCAAATTGGCTATTTCTGGCAATTTATTTAAGTGTGTATCAAACTGGTAGCCCTTCGCATTAATCAGTACCCAAGAAGTAGCTCTTGGTTTCAAAAAGGTTGGTGACCCCTGATCTACATATTCTCATTTCTCTTTACATGTCCGAAAAGGAGTCGGCAGAAGCAAATTTTATTCAACCCTGTCCTTTTCCCAAGTCGTAGCAATTACTACCACATTTGTTTACATGTGAAATGTAAACAAATTAATTCTAAATGCAACAATTCTCCTAATAGTCCAGCCAGTCATGGTTAATATAATGCAATAAATTATATCTCGTTTTCAACAAGGTGTTTATTTACATTCCCTGTAAGAGGAAGTTTGCTGTCAGCACCCCCCAGCATTTCTTTGTGAATCCACCCCCCCCCCCCCCCCAACACGCTCATTACTCACATCACATCAGTTTCTTTTTTTTTGTTCCACCTTATGCCGCCAGACTTCAGTTTCCTGCTGTTTCTGTCTGCCACTCAAGCATCTCCCTGGTAATTATGATGACAAAAGGACAACACAAGCTTCAATTACTCTCTGCATTTGACCCATCCCCCTTTATCAGCCCCTGAGAGGTGAGGGGAGCAGTGAGCAGCAGCGGTGGCCACGCCCGAGAATAATTTTTGGTGAATTAAGCTTACATCTCCAACCCCTTGATGCTGAGTGTCAAGCAGGGAGGTAATGGGTCCAATTTGTATCGTCTTTGGTATGACTCGGCTGAGGTTTGAACTCGCAACCTACCGATCTCAGGGCGGACACTCCAACCACTAGGCCACTGAGTGGCTAGTAATACAAATAAAAATATAATAGACTGTATTTATGTTATTCGCATGTGAATAATGCCCTCCCGGTAACAGTTCGCGATGCCACCTCAGTGGAAGCATTTAAGTCTCACCTTAAAACTCATTTGTATACTCTAGCCTTTAAATAGACTCCCTTTTTAGACCAGTTGATCTGCCGTTTCTTTTCTTTTTCTTCTATGTCCCACTCTCCCGTGTGGAGGGGGTCCGGTCCGATCCGGTGGCCATGTACTGCTCGCCTGTGTATCGGCTGGGGACATCTCTGCGCTGCTGGTCCGCCTACGCTTGGGATGGTTTCCTGCTGGCTCCGCTGTGAACGGGACTCTCGCTGCTGTGTCTTGGATCCTCTTTGGACTGGACTCTCGCAACTGTGTTGTATCCATTGTGGATTGAACTTTCACAGTATCATGTTAGATCCGCTCGACATCCATTGCTTTCCTCCTCTCTAAGGTTCTCATAGTCATCATTGTCACCGACGTCCCACTGGGTCATTATTGTCACCAATGTCCCACTGGGTGTGAGTTTTCCTACCGAGGATGTCGTGGTGGTTTGTGCAGCCCTTTGAGACACTAGTGATTTAGGGCTATATAAGTAAACATTGATTGATTGATTGAATAATGCTGTATAATAGACTGATTGTTATTCACATGTGAATAATGCTGTATAATACTCTGTATTTATTTTTTTCACATGTGACTAATGCTGTTTAATAGACTATATTACTCAAATGTGAATAATGCTGTATAATAGACTATATTATTCACGTGTGAATAATGCTGTATAATAGACTGTATTTATGTTATTCACATGTGAATGTTGTATAATAGACTGTATTTATATTATTCACATGAGAATAATGTTGTATAATATACTTTTTTATATAATTCATGTGTGAATAATGCTGTATAATAGACTGTATTTATATTATTCACATGTGAAAAATGTTGTATGATGGACTGTATTTATATTATTCACATGGGAATAATGCTGTATAATAGAATGTATGTATGTTATTCACATGTGAATAATGCTGTATAATAGACTGTATTTATGTTATTCACATGTGAATAATGCTGTATAATAGACGTTTTGTATTATTCACATGTGAATGTTGCTGTATAATAGACTGTATTTATGTTATTCACATGTGAATAATGCTGTATAATAGACTGTATTTACATTATTCACATGTGAATAATGTTATATAGTAGACTGTATTTATATTATTCACATGTGAATATTGCTGTATAATAGATGTTTTATGTTATTCACATGTGACTCATGCTGTATAATAGACTGTATTTATGTCATTCACATGGGAATAATGCTGTGTAAAAGACTATTTATATTATTCACATGTGAATAATGCTGTATAATAGACTGTATTTATGTTATCCACATGTGAATAATGCTATGTTTTTCACATGTAAATAATGCTGTATAACAGTCTGTATTTATGGTTTTCACATGTGAATTATGCTGTATAATAGACTTTTTATATTATTCACATCTGAATGTTGCTGTATAATTGACTGTATTTATGTTATTCACATGTGAATAATGCTGTAAATTAGACTGTATTTACATTATTCACATGTGAATAATGCTGTATAGTAGACTGTATTTATATTACGCACATGTGAAAATGCTGTATAATAGACTGTATTTATGGTATTCACATGTGAATAATGCTGCATAATACCGCTGTATAACAGACTGTATTTATATTATTCACATGTGAATAATGCTGTAAAATGGACTTTTTATAATATTCACATGTAAATAATGCTGTATAATAGACTGTATTTATGTTATTCACAAGTAAAAAAAATACCCAAGTGTTTATCGTCTATTGTGAGCGAACTGTGGTGCTGAATTTCCCCCAGGGATCAATAAATTACTTTCTATTCTATTCTATTCTATTCTATTGCAGAATGAGGTTTTTTCTCCACGGCGTGGTTTTTGTGGACATGTTTGTTTCTCTTCTTTGCGGCCTGCCGATAAATAAACAATGGACTTGGAGGAAGTGTGTAAAATATTTATTGCCTTTCTAACAAGACACACGTCGAATCCCTGCAGTGGATCTTGGAAAATAACATTTCCTGACTGCGGTGTTCGGGATTTTTGTTACTCGTTTTATCAGCGTTGTGTCGTCTTCTCTGCTGGCCTAACAGAGCCAGGATCATAATTAAAGGAAAAAGTATTTTTTTTAAATTTACTTTCCCTAAATATCTAAAAGAATTCATATTCTCTTCATGTCATATTATGCTCTTTCTAGCGCTGTTGTTTATAGGTTAGAGTTTTTATCCAATCAGAATTCAGCTACCTTTTGCGGGTATTTCCCAAAAATTGGGGAATTTCTGGAAAAGCGGGGGGGGGGGGGGGGGGATGTTTATATTGTTGCGTGCCAGAGGAGTTAGTGCTGTAAGGGACTCTGGGTATTTGTTCTGTTGTGTTTATGTTGTGTTACGGTGCGGATGTTCTCCCGAAATGTTTGTCATTCTTGTTTGGTGTGGGTCCAAAGTGTGGCGCTTATTTGTAACAGTGTAAAATTTGTTTATACGGCCACCCTCACTGTGACCTGTATGGCTGTTGACCAAGTGTGCTTGGCATTCATTTGTGTGTGTGAAAAGTCGTAGATATTATATTTCTGGGCCGGCACGCCCCCGATACTGTTGAGTGGAAATCGGGAGAAATTCGGGAGAATGGTTGCCCCGGCAGATTTTCGGGAGGGGTACTGAAATTCGGGAGTCTCCCGGGAAAGTCGGGATTGTTGGCAAGTATGATGTGTTGCTATGTACTTTACAGGTGTATGTACACTTTTGACCACGACTGTACATGTCCGGAAAAACAGTACAACTCTCAAAGGGGTACTTCACATTTGAAAATATCCTTTAGATCTCGGTTTATCTCTTTCCAATAGTCCTCAATGGCAGAGCAGTCCATGAAAAGGTGGTCGTGGTTCTCTTTTCATGCACACATTTCTGATTAAACAAGGGAGCAGCTGGTACTGAATCATCCCGACGCAGAGCCTTTAGGGACCTACGTTGCTATATCGGGACACCTGGAAAAATGCCAACCAACCAATTCTAAATCTGCTCGTGTTCTAGAAACTCCGCGCTTCTTATATTTATTCACTGCAGGTACATTTTGAGTTTGGAACAAGAAACATTTATTTAAATAGTTTTCAAAGTGGATCTCCGGTACAGAAATGTAGTTCCGGGCTGACCCTGACGCCACAGTCGTTGTTGCTATCAGACTAAAGTACAAGGACTACACTGGAAGTGGTCTACACGATACTGTACAAGTTCTACAGTTATTTACAGACATTCAACATGAATGCATTGTCATCACCGAGAGGAAACACAAACACAACAATCTTTTAATGCATTACAATGACCAAATAATGGGTGGTTCTGGTGTCTACTCAAGGTCTGCGCACAGTCAATGGCATGCAAACTGGATAGTGCTACTAGAGGGTTACATCTTAGTGAGCAGAGAAAGGAGCGCAATCTGTTAAACGTGTTGGTGCGTATGCAGAATACATGTTGATCAAAAGAATGGCCACAATACTCATTTAGCACGGGCAGTGTGATTTAGCAAGACTGTAACTGCTCTGCGGGCGCTATTTTGTATGTTTCGATTTGTTAGAAACAAGCTCATCTTTTTTATCTAGCGTTGATTTAATATACTTATTCATTCTTAGCAAGTCCGAGTCCATGGTTCGTGCCCTTAAAAGGGTGGAGTGCCATCTCCGAGTTGGGGAGGAGATCTTTCCCCAAGTGGAGGAGTTCAAGTACCTCTGAGTCTTGTCCACGAGTGAGGGAAGAGTGGATCGTGAGATAGACAGGCTTATCGGTGTGGCGTCTTTAGTAATGCGGACCCTGTATCGGTCAGTTGTCGTAAAGAACAAGCTGAGGCGGAAGGCCAAGCTCTCAACTTACAGGTCGAACTATGTTCCCTCACCTATCGTCATAAGCTTTGGGTTATAACCAAAAGGACATGATCACAGGTACAAGCGGCCTGGTAATGCCTCGGGATCCCTTGGGAGGAGATAGACAAAGCAGTTGGGGAATGGGGAGTCTGGTTCTCACCCAGAAAAGGTTGGAGTGCCATCTCCGAGTTGGGGGGGAGATCTTGCCCCGAGTGGAGGAGTTCAAGTACCTCGGAGTCTTGTTCACGAGTGGATCGTGAGATGGACAGGCGGATCGGTGCGGCATCTTCAGTAATGCGGACCCCTGTATCGGTCAGTTGTCGTAAAGAACGAGCTGAGGCGGAAGGCCAAGCTCTCAACTTACAGGTCGAACTATGTTCCCTCACCTATAGTCATGAGCTTTGGGTTTGGGTTTTGGGAGATTTTCGGAAGGGGCAACTGAAATTCAGGAAAATCGGGAGGGTTGGCAACTACGACTGGGAGACGCAACTGCTCCGTACTTCTCCCTACGTCCGTGTACCGCTCCGTACAGCGGCGTTTTGAAAAGTCTTACAGTTTACTTTTTGAAACCGATCCCGATAATTTCCGATATTATATTTTAAAGCACATATCGGCCGATTTCAATTCTACATTGCTGAAAAGGAGTTTGAGATGTGAGATGTGTGCTGCTAGTTTGACAGCAACGCTCACCGGCTGGAGAGCATCGTAACTTGAATGTGGCGGGAAATGAGTGTTTCCATGGCCACACTTAGTAGTACTTGCTAAAACCTTATTAAACTAGGCGGTTTGCACCGGTTAGCAATTGCACAGGCAGATTTAGTAGAACACACGCAACACGCTCATGAATTGTATAGTTTGCACCTGCTGTTTAGCAAGTAGTACTTGGATTTTGGCAAATCAAACCCGTAGTGTGCAAGATGTAAAGAAACGCTTTTACAGTCCTGACTTGTTCACCGCAATGCTCAATAATCGGTCACTCCCTGTGGTGCCGCCGGTTCCTGCTCTTCTTCAGTTCCTGGATGTGTTTCCACTTCCCGGCGCCCACCGCTCGCCCTCGGGCCTTTAACGACCTCTTCTCGAGCCAGAGCGAGTCGCAGTAGTCCTCCAGCGACCCCACGGGCGAGCTCATCAGCCTCAGGTAGTCCTTGTAATGGCGAGCGTTCTTCAGCTCCGCGAGGGGGTCCTCGCCGGACTTGGTCTTTCTGTCCAGGTGTCCTTGTGGCACGAGCTGCACCGTGAGGCGGCGGAGGGTGTGCGCGAAACGTGTGCGTTCCTGGGCCTCGCACTCGTACACGCCCACGTCGGCGGCGTGCAGGGCCCGGATAAGGAGGCCCCGGTCCGTTTGGATGACTCGATCGTCCGGCCGGACCTGGAAGAAGAAGTCCGTTTTAGTCAAAATGTCAGGAAGAAACTAATCACTTGGCTTGCTTGTCCGCACAAAACTCCAGCTGGAGTCTCCAAAAGGAGAGCAATCTCGTAGGATCAAGTAGAACATAGTTTTACCTTTAAAACAGAGTCCCAAGTCCGGCATTTTTATTTACAAAACCCAGAACCAGTGAAGTTGGCACTTTACCCGGATCATAGTTTATTTGGGGTTTTAATTCACTTGTCGTTTAAGTTCTGTTTCAGCACCCATGTTTTTGTTACTTGGTTGCCATAGGTGCTGATTGTTTTCACCTGCCTCTGATTAGTTTTCGGGACGCTCACTTGCTGCCGGACATTAATCAGAGAGCTATTTAGTCCTGGTTTACCCCTCACCCAGTCTGGTGCTTTTGTTTGCTTTACGCAACTGCTATGTATTTTTTGTAGTTCCCTGTGTATGTCTTAGGCTACGTTCCATCTTAGTGTTTCCTTGTGAGCTATTCCACTAGCTTTCTTTGTGTTAGGTACACTTCTTTTGGTTTGCTCCTCTCTTTGTTTTATGATTTATGGGAATAAATCATTTCTTACCTGCACCCTGTCTCCAGAGTTCCTGCTACATCGTAATGCCTCGCCAATGTTAAAAGCAAAAAAGCTGTCACATGGGTATTTTCACCACTGTGTTACATGGCTTTTCTTTTTAGCAACACTCAGTAAACGTTTGGGAGGCGAGCCGGAAGGCAAAACTCTCAATTTACCAGTCAATCTACGTTCCCATCCTCATCCATGGTCATGAGCTTTGGGTTATGACCGAAGGGACAAGATCACGGGTACAAGCAGCCGAAATTAATTTGATCTGCCGGGTTGCGGGTCTCTGAGCTGAACGAAGTAGCTGGGGAGAGAGGAGTCTGGTTTTCGCCCAAAAAAGGGTGGAGTGCCATCTCCGGGTTGGGGAGGAGACCCTGCTCCAAGTGGTGGAGTTCAAATTCAGGTCAGGATGCCACATGAACCAATCCTAGGGAGGAGTTTAGGGCACTTCCGACCGGTAGGAGGCCACGGTGAAGACCCAGGACACGTTGGGAAGACTATGTCCACCGGCTGGCCTGAGAATGCCTCGGGATCCCCTGTGAGGAGCTGAATGAAGGAGCTGGGGAAAAGGGAGTCTGGTTCTCGCCCAGAAAAGGTTGGAGTGCCATCTCCGGGTTGGGGAGGAAACCCTGCCCCAAGTGGAGGATTTCAAATACCTTGGAGTCTTGTTCACGAGTGAGGGATGAGTGGATCGTGAGATCTGCAGGTGGATCATTGCGGCGTTTTCAGTAATACGGACCTTGTATCGATCCGTTGTGGTGAAGAAAGAGCTGAGCCGGAAGGCAAAGCTCTCAATTTACAGGTCGATCTACGTTCCCATCCTCACCTATGATTATGAGCTTTGGGTTATGACCAAAGGGACTATGTTTCCCAGCTGGCCTGGGAACACTTTGGGATTCTCCAGGAAGATCTGGACGAAGTGGCAGGGGATAAGGAAGTCTGGGCTTCCCTGCTTAGGCTGCTGCCCCCGCGACCCGACCTCGGATAAGAAAAAAAACATAGATGGACGACTAGAAAAATAGCATGCATTCCAATCTAAGGGCACAAGCAGAGTCAAAAACTGCAATGATGACTTTGTTAAAGCTTTGTTTGATTAATGTTTAATGAACTGTACTCGTTTAGTATTTCCCAATCAAGTATTACGTCAATAACGTGTAATTACCCGAGCTAAACGATGCATATTTAACCAGGTGTGTCTTGATACTAATTTATTTGACCCAGCCACACACAAAGAAGTTGTAGACCTCTGTGATTTTCCAAGTTTTCTTCAGTTTTGTCGTGTAGAATTAAGTCTGGGGCATAAGATAGTTCGATACGTCTGGGATGTCCTTGATATCACTAGATTTTTTTTTTTTGTAAGTACAGGGACCGATTTTATTGCACAGTTGGATGTTCTGCAGGAAGATCTAGGCCCCTTGCGTACTTAAATAGTCTCCCCACCATTGTTTTTCATTTCTGGTGAAAAATCACATGACGCAGTACAAGCAATAGGTAAGTAAAGTCAGTTTTGCATAACAATGCCCCTTTTCTCACAGCAGAGACACATTTATGAAAAAAAATAATGTGTCTTGTTAGGAATCGAGAGATTTATCTGTTTAAACCAATTATTCACTTTTAGCCCTTTTTAGCATAATTAGGCAATTCATTCCTTCAAAGTCCGTAAAGTCTTGCCAGGCTGCCCACAGGACACTTGACAAGGAGCACATGCTTCATGTTAGCCCAAATGTTTCCAAATGTGCGGCAAAGTCGGCAATGTTGCAGTAATTGTAGTGTTATGAAGTGATGGCACAAGTTAATACTGTTCCTTTAAAGTGTGTTAACTGTTCTTTGCCCATAATTATTTGTCTTGACATGCCCACCACAGTGTTTTCTCTTTGGCAAATGTCTTTCTACAAAACCCTAAAAGCAGTGAAGTTGTCACGTTGTGTAAATAATAAATAAAAACGGAATAAATGGATTTCCCGTTCTTTCCCGTTCTTGCTTGATGTATAGCTTAAGTTGTTCAAGAGTCTCCGTTGTGGTATTTTAGGCCTCATAATGCACCACACATTTTCAATAGGAGACAAGTCTGCACTACAGGCAGGCCAGTCTAGTACCCGCACTCTTTTACTACGAAGCCACACTGTTGTAACACGTGGCTTGGCATTGTCTTGCTGAAATAAGCAGGGGCGTCCATGATAACGTTGCTTGGATGGCAACATATGTTGCTCCAAAACCTGTATGTACCTTTCAGCAGATGTGTAAGTTACCAATGCCTTGGGCACTAATACACCCCCATACCGTCACAGATGCTGGCTTTTCAACTTTGCGCCTCGAACATGGGTGTCAAACTCAAATACAGAGTCGGCCAACATTTTAAACTGAACAAAGCCGCAGGCCAAGGTTGAACAAATTAACCTTTTAATAGGGACCCAAACAAGTTTTGCATTGAATATTGAACAAGCGAGACTTGTATAACTTTATAGTGACATGCAAAATCGAGTTTCAAATAATACTAATAATTTAAAAATATCAATGGCATATCAAATCAAATTTAAATAGAAATTGAATGCCTCTTTTCTATTTGCAGCCTTCTCAGGTAAATATCAAAATAAACTTTTCCCACTGGCTAATAATATATTTGTATATTGTAGCGTCCAGGAAGAGGTAGTGCTGCAATGGGTTCTGTGTATTTGTTCTGTTTTGTTTATGTTGTTTTACAGTGCGGATGTTCTCCCGAAATTTGCTTGTCATTCTCGTTTAGTGTTGGTTCACAGTGTTGCGCATATTTGTAACAGTCTTAAAGTTGTTCATACGGCCACCCTCAGTGTGACCTGTATGGCTGTTGACCAAGCTTGCATTGCATTAGCTTGTGTGTGTGTGTGTGTGTGTGTGTGTGTGTGTGTGTGTGTGTGTGTGTGTGTGTGTGTGTGTGTGTGTGTGAGTGTGTGTGTGTGTGTGTGTGTGTGTAAAAGCCACATATATCATGTGACTAGGCCGGCACACTGTTTCTACGTAGGAAAAGCGGACGTGACGAAAGGTTTTAGAGGACGCTTGAGGCAGTGCTTTTAAGGCACGCCCCCAATATCGTTGTCCAGGTGGGAATCGGGAGACATTTGGGAGAATGGTTGCCCCCTGGGGATTTTCGGGAGGGGCACTGAAATTTGGGAGTCTCCTTGGAAAATCGGGGGTGAGGGTTAGCAAGTATGACTATTAGCGGTAAATGCGGTGTTACAGCTACACCACCGCTGTATAATACCGGCGGGCCAGCTCTAATGTTAATTTGATATTGCCTCAAGGGCCAAATGAAAATACATGGCAGGCCAGATTTGGCCCGCGGGCCAGAGTTTGACACCCATGGCCTAAAACAATCCAAATGGTTCTTTTCATCTTTGTTCCGGAGGACACAACATCCACACTTTCCAAAAATTGTTTTAAATATAGACTCGTCAGACCGACCACAGAACACTTTTCCACTTTGCATCAGTCCATCTTAGATGAGCTTGGGCCCAGTGAAGCCGGCGGCGTTTCTGGGTGTTGTTGATAAATAACTTGGGTTTTGCATAGTAGAGTTTAACTTGCACTTACAGATGTAGGGACACACTTTAGTTACTGACAGGGCCTACAGAATGCTTGGCATCACAGGGGCCAGCCAGCAAAGGGCCATGAAGTTAGTCACAGATGCAGCAGAAGTGGCATCAAGGTGGCTGTGGATCAGGAGGGGAGGGGTGTGGCATGTAGGGCAGTAGCGCTACCTGGACACAGGCTGGGGGCCTGATCAACCCTGGCTGGGTCACCTAGGGGTGGGGGTCTGATTGTTGAATGACCCGAAACCCCCTGTGTGATCGTAGGTTACATCACTGAGGATGTGTCCAGTTGCACCATTGGTGTATTTAAAAAGCTGAAGTGTTCCTGTGGTGATATCCTTTACACACTGATCGAAGGTCCATAATATCATCACTTACATGCAGTGATTTCTCCAGATTTTCTGAACCTTTTGATGATATTACAGACCGTAGATGGTGAAATCCCTAAATTCCTTGCAATAGCTGGTTGAGAAATGTTGTTCTTCAACAATTTGCTCAGGCATTTGTTGACAAAGTGGTGACCCTCGCCCCGACCTTGTTTGGGAACGACTTAGCATGTGTTGGAGCCACTATGGATTGAATTTTCACAGTATCATGTTAGACCCGCTCGACATCCATTGCTTTCGTTCCCCTAGAGGGGGCGGGGGGTTGCCCACATTTGAAGTCCTCTCCAAGGTTTCTCTTAGTCATCATTGTCACTGGCGTCCCACTGGGTGTGAATTCTCCCTGCCCACTGGGTGTGAGTTTTCCTTGCCCTTATGTGGGTTCTTCCGAGGATGTCGTAGTCGTAGTGGTTTGTACAGTCCTTTGAGACATTTGTGATTTAGGGCTATATAAATAAACATTGATTGATTGATTGATTGATAGCATTTCATGGAAGCTGCTTTTATACCCAATATCACGGCACCCACCTGTTCCTCAATTAGCCTGTTCACCTGTGGGATGTTCCAAATAAGTGTTTGATGAGCATCTCTCAACGTCTTCAGTCTTTTTTGCCACTCGTGCCAGCTTTTTTGAAGGCTAATATTTGCAAAAAATAACAACATTTACCAGTTTGATTGTTAAATATCTTGCTTTCGCAGTCTATTCAATTGAATATAAGTTGAAAAGGATTTGCAAATCATTGTATTCTGTTTTTATTTACCATTTACACAACGTGACAAGTTCACTGCTTTTGGGTTTGGTAGTTAAATGGATGATTTGGCAACACAATTTATCAGCTCAGTTCAGCCGAAATATTGTAGTATTGCTTTGTCGACATAAAGTCTCCAAAAAGTGCAGTTCTGGTGGTCAATGAAGACTTTAAAGCAAAGTTTTATGCCGTTGTAAGAATATTCCTAACATTATGCTTCTGGCTGAGTCAACACTGCACGGATTGTGATGCTCTCCAAAGACTTTGCTTGCTTGCTGCTAAGAAGTGGAACATTCCGGTCTGTAGGAGGTGAACACCAAGAGTCGTAGGCATGGTGTGAGAAGCACTGACACTTCACTTGTGGCTGGAGTGCAGTTGGCTTCCAGGAGAAGGGTGAAAGGGTGGCACATGTGGATGAGGTTGTTTTAACGAGCCATACTTCTTTAAAAACGGGAGATGCTCCGTCTTTGAACCTCCCCCCTATTTTAGATTCTGATCAGCTGGTTCGAAGCAAATATACAGGATTTCCTGTGCCAAGTTTGACTTGTGTTCCAACACGTTTTTTTTTTTGTTTTTGTTTTTTTCATTCCACACAAATGGGAAATTGGACACGTTCCAACACCTTAATTTGAAAATTATAGACTCAATTTGTAACCCAGTTTCCATATGAGTTGGGAAATTGTGTTAGATGTAAATATAACCAGAATACAATAATTTGCAAACAATTTTGAACCCATATTCAGTTGAATATGCGACAAAGACAACTTATTTGATGTTCAAACTGATAAACCTTTTTTTTTTTGCAAATAATCATTAACTTTAGAATTTGATGCCAGCAACACGTGACAAAGAAGTTAAGAAAGGTGGCAATAAATACTAATAAAGTTGAGAGATGCTCATCAAACACTTATTTGGAACATCCCACAGGTGTGCAGGCTAATTGGGAACAGGTGGGTGCCATGATTGGGTATAAAAGCAGCTTCCATGAAATGCTCAGTAATACACACACAAGGATGGGGCGAGGGTCACCAATTTGTAAGCAAATTGTCGAACAGTTTTAGAAGAACATTTCTCAACGAGCTATTGCAAGGAATTTAGGGATTTTACCATCTACGGTCCGTCAAATGATCAAAAGGTTCAGAGAATCTGGAGAAATCACTGCACGTAAGCAATGATATTACGGACTTTTGATCCCTCAGGCGGTACTAATTCAAAAACCGACATCAGTGTGTAAAGGATATCACCACATGGGCTCAGAAACACATCATAAAACCACTGTCAGTAACTACAATTGGTCGCTACATCTGTAAGTGCAAGTTAAAACTCTACTATGCAAAGACAAACTCATTTATCAACAATATTCTGAAACGCCGCCGGCTTGGCTGGGCCCGAGATCATCTAAGATGGACTGATGCAAAGTGGAAAAGTGTTCTGTGGTCTGACGAATCCAAATTTCAAATTTTATTTGGAAACTGTGGACAGATTGTTCTACGCGCAGAATTCAAACGCCAGCATTTGTGATAGTATGGGGGTGCATTAGTGCCCAAGGCATGGGTAACTTACACATCTGTGAAGGCACCATTAATGCTGAAAAGGTACATACAGGTTTTGGAGCAACATATCTTGCCATCCAAGCAACGTTATCATGGACGCGCCTGCTTATTTCAGCAAGAAAATGCCAAGCCACGTGTTACAACAGTGTGGCTTCATAGTAAAAGAGTGTGGGTACTTTCCTGGCCTGATTGCAGTCCAGACCTATCTCCCATCAAAAATGTGTGGCGCATTATGAGGGGTAAAATACGACAACAAGACCCCGGACTGTTGAACTACTTAAGCTGTACATCAAGCAAGAATGGTAAAGAATTCTACTTTCAAAGCATCAACAATTAGTTTTCTCAGTTCCCAAACGTTTATTGAGTGTTGTAAAAAGAAAAGGTGATGCAACATAGTGGTGAACATGCCCTTTCCCAACTACTTTGGCACATGTTGCAGCCATGAAATTGTAAGTTAATTAGTATTTGCAAAAGAAATAAAGTTTATGAGTTTTAACACCTAATATCTTGTCTTTGTAGTGCATTCAATTGAATATGGGTTGAAAAGGATTTGCAAATCATTGTATTCCGTTTATATTTACATCTAACACAATTTCCCAACTCATATGGAAACAGGGTTTATATATATATATATATATATATATATATATATATATATATATATATATATATATATATATATATATATATGGACCTATATGTATATATATATATATATATATATATATACATACATATATATATATACATATATATATATACATATAAACATATATGTTTATATTTACACAAATATACACACACATATATATATATATATATGTATGTATATATATTATAAATATACACATATATACAAATACATACACATATAAAAATATATATATGTATGTATATATATGTATATATACACACATATAGTGTATAAATGTATGTTTATACATATATATATATATATGTATGTGTATATATATATATATATATATATATATATATATATATATATATATATATATATATATATATATATATATATGTATATGTATATATATTTGCATTTAATATTGCGAAACAAAATGCCAGATAATGTCTTATCTTATACAGACACCATAATAATACTCCTATGTTGAAGCACAGTGCAATTCATCAAGCGGTGCGGCTTCATAGCTTGCCAAAGTTGTACTAAAACTAAAATAAAATTTTTGAGTGCTGTGTGTAATGTTTTCAACGCAACATTTACAATTTTGGTGTCGTTTACGTAGAGTCATGCTCCAGTCTGCACGTATCTCCTATGTGTGGCTGCCATCTACTAGTCACACTAATCATTTACCAAATAAAATAGGTTCGAGGTTGGTAAGCACAACCAAAATTATTCCGTACATTAGGCTCACCGGGTTATAAGGCGCACTGTTTAGTTTTTAGGAAACTATAGGATTTTAAGTGCGCCTTATAGTCGTAAAAAATACGGTGTTAAATGGAAGTATCTAAATTATGACTGAAGTTCCCCTCAGTTTTTGCTCCGTATTTCACGTGTTACTCCTGTTGGAAGAACCCCGCATCTGGTCTTTCGTCACTCAGTCTATGCGGCACAATAGGTCACATATCATCCCACGCTCAAACACACAAACACAAAACACACCCCGTTGTGTCCAATACCAGCAAACACATGGCTCTCCGCGGGGATCGCTCTGTTATGCTTTCCGCTGTCGTGGGATAATAAAGAAACGTGCGCACACTTGGGCTTACGCACCAAACCATAGAGGAACACATGCTTTGGACCTTTTTTTAAGTGACTCTTGCACCTGTCGGTGGGGTTACTTTCACCACTGAAACTGCCGACATGGGTGCGGGTGTGCTAAAACACATATTTACAATGGTAAAGTTGAAGTACCACTGATAGTCACACTCACGTTAGTTGTGGTGAAATTCGTCCTCTGCTTTCGACCCATCCCCTGCTCACTCCCTTGGGAGGTGAGGGGAGCAGTGAGCAGCAGCGCTGGCCGCGCCCGGGAAATCATTTTTGGTGATTTCACCCCCAATTCCAACCCTTGATGCTGAGCGCCAAGCAGGGAGGTAATGGGTTCCATTTTTATAGTCTTTAGTATGACTCGGCCGGGGTTTGAACTCACAACCTACCTCCGATCTCAGGGCGGACACCCTAACCACTTGGCCGCTGAGTAGGCTTGTTTAGATCAAGTCATCTTTGCTGAGTTTGTTTCCAGACCTCGGTCACAAATGACTTCGTCATTGCAAACCTTTTTCCACAGGGTCTGGTCTTTGAAAGCAATAATGCTGTAAGATCTAAAATAACAACAATACAAGTGCTAACTATACATAAAATAGGTCATCTACTTCTCAATGTTGGCGTTAGTGCACATTTTGTATCTTTTTACGCATTGAAATCAAAAAGGACGTGCATTTCCAGAAATCCCCAGGATGCGGATTATTATTATTTTTTACCGACACTGCATTCTTCGGGTCAAAACTCCGGTTTATCGATTATCGCTTTAAGCCAGTGTTTTGTTTTGTATATATTTGCCGATTCAAATTTCCATCCATTCATCCATTTTCTTCCACTTATCCGAGGTCGGGTCGCAGGGCAGCAGCCAAGGCAGGGAAACCTAGACTTCCGTTTCTCCAGCCACTTCGTCCAGGGGATCCCGAGGCGTTCCCAGGCCAGCCGGGAGACATAGTCTTCCTGACATGTCTTAGGTCTTCCCCATGGCCTCCTACCAGTTGGACGTGCCCTAAACATGTCAAATGGCATTCTGACCAAATGCCCGAACCACCCCATCTGGCTCCTCTCCATGTGGAGGAGCAGCGGCTTTACTTTGAGCTCCTCCCGGATGGCAGAGCTTCTCAACTCTATTTCTAAGGGAGAGCCCCACCTCTCGACGGAGGAAACTCATTTGGGCCGCTTGTACCCGTGATCTTGTCTTTCCGGTCATAACCCAAAGCTCATGACCATAGGTGAGGATGAGAACGTAGATCGACCGGTAAATTGAGAGCTTTGCCTTCTTTACCACAATGGATCGCTACAGCGTCTGCATTACTGAAGACGCCGCATTGATCCGCCTGTCAATCTCACGACCCACTCTGAGCTCCTCCCAGATGACAGAGCTTCTCACCCTATCTCTAAGGGAGAGCCCTGCCACCCGGCAAAGGAAACCCTGTGATCTTGTCCTTTCGGTCATAACCCAAAGCTCATGACCATAGGTGAGGATGGGAACGTAGATCGGCCGGTAAATTGAGAGCTTTTCCTTCGGGCTCAGGTCCTTCTTCACCACAACGGATCAATACAAGGTCCACATTACTGAAGACGCCGCACCGATCCGCCTGTCGATCTCATGATCCACTCTTCCCTCACTCGCGAACAAGACTTTGAGGTACTTGAACTCCTCCACTTGAGGCAAGATCTCCTCCCGAAGCTGGAGATTGCACTCAACCCTTTTCTGGGCGAGAACCAGACTCCCTTTTCCCCAGCTACTTCGTTCAGCACCTCCCAGGGGATCCCGAGACATTCCCAGGCCAGCCGGGAGACATAGTCTTCCCAACGGATCGATACAGCGTACGCATTACTGAAGACGCCATGAACAAGACTCCCAGGTACTTCAACTCCTCCGAATGGAACAAGGTCTCCTCCCCAACTCCGGAGATGGCACTCCACCCTTTAACAGGCGAGAACCATGGACTCGGACTCGGAGGTGCTGATTCTCATCCCAGTCGCTTCACACTTGGCTGCGAACCGATCCAGTAAGAACTGAAGATCCTGGCCGGATGAAGCCATCAGGACCACATCATCTGCAAACCAAACCGGATCCCTTCAACGCTTTGACTACGCCTAGAAATTCTGTCCATAAAAGTTATGAACAGAATCGGTCTCATAGAGCAGCCTTGGCGGAGTCCAACTCTCACTGGAAACGGGTCCGACTTACTGCCGGTAGTGCGGACCAAGCTCTGACACTGATCATACAGGAAGAGGACCGCCACAATCAGACAGTCCGAAGCCCCATACTCTCTGAGAACTCACCACATGACTCACATATGCCTTCTCCAAGTCCATGTAGACTGATTGGGCAAACTCCCATGCATTCTCAAGAACCCTGCCGAGAGTAGAGAGCTGGTCCACAGTTCCACGACCCGGACGAAAACCACACTGTTCCTCCTGAATCCAAGGTCCGACTGTCCAGCGTAGCCTCCTCTCCAGTACACCTGAATAGACCTTACCGGGTCTAATTTCCGTCCCTCGTTTATTGCGTTTTTATTGGTAAGTAATGAACTTTATGTTAGAATTTTATTACATTTTGATTCGCCCAAAGTTTTATCAATCACAAATACTGTATTTCCAGTATTAAGGACTCCCGCGTGTTATTGTTGTCTTCACTGCGAGCAATAAACCGAAGAAGCGAAGCGATCAATGACGAGTGGCTGAAGGAGCCACTTTGAGTTATTATTTGCAAAAAATAAAGTTTACCAGTTCGAACATTAAGTATCTAGTCTTTGCAGTCTATTCAATTGAATATAAGTTGAAAAGGATTTGTTGGTATTTTAGGCTTCATAATGGGAGACAGGCCTGGACTATAGGCAGGCCAGTCTAGTACCTGCACTCTTTTAGTACAAAGCCACGCTGTTATAACACATGGCTTGGCATTGTCTTGCTGAAATAAGCAGGGGCGTCCATGATAACGTTGCTTGGATGACAACATATATTGCTCCAAAACCTGTATGTACCTTTCAGCATTAATGGTGCCTTCACAGATGTGTAAGTTACCCATGCCTTGGGCACTAATGCACCCCCATTCCATCACACATGCTGGCTTTTACACTTTGCCTAGAACAATTTTTTCCGTTCTTTTCCTTTTTGGTCCGGAGGACACGGCGTCTACAGTTTCCAAAAACAATTTGAAATGTGGACTCCTCCGACCACAGAACACTTTTCCACTTTGCATCAATCCAAGTCCATCTTAGGTGAACTCGGGCCTAGCGGAGCCGGCGGCGTTTCTGGGTGTTTTTGATAAATGGCTTTGCTTTGCATAGTAGAGTTTTAACTTGTACTTACAGATGTAGCGACTGTTACCAACAGTGGTTTTCTGAAGTGTTCCTGAGCCCATGTGGTGATATCCTTTACACACTGATGTCACTTTTTGATGCAGTACCGCCTGATGAATCGAAGGTCCGTAATATCATCACTTATGTGCAGTGATTTTTCCAGATTTTTTGAACCTTTTGATGATATTACGGACCGTATATTTTGAAATCTCTAAATTCCTTGCAATAGGTCTTTGAGAAATGTTATTCTTCAACAATTTGCTCAGGCATTTGTTGACAAAGTGGTGACCCTCGCCCCGTCCTTATTTGTGAATGACTGAACATTTCATGGAAGCTGCTTTTATACCCAATCATTGCACCCACCTGTTCCCAATTAGCCTGTTCACCTGTGGGATGTTATCAATAAGTGTTTGATGAGCATTCCTCAACTTTCTCGGCCGTTTTTGCCACTTGTGGCAGTTTTTTTTTTAAACATGTTGCAGGCATCACATTCCAAATGAGCTAATATTTGCAAAAAATAACGTTTTCCAGTTCGAACGTTAAGTATCTTGTCTTTGCAGTCTATTCAATTACATAAAAATCTTGTTGGTAGCGCTTCTAAAAGTCTTTGCCCTGTGATTTCTTTACTAATTGTAGGACAAAATATCTACAGTCTACAGTTTCCAAAAACAATGTGAAATGTGGACTCCTCCGACCACAGAACACTTTTCCACTTTGCATCAGTCCAAGTCCATCTTAGGTGAACTCGGGCCCAGCGGAGCCGGCGGCGTTTCTGGGTGTTGTTGATAAATGGCTTTGCTTTGCATTGTAGAGTTTTAACTTGTACTTACTAAATGTCTTTGCCCTGTAATTTCTCTACTAATTGAAGAACAAAATGTGATCTCTCAGCTCCAATAAACCAGAGCAGTCAAAGACTAGACTAGACCAGACCAGTACAAGTCCAAGAGTTTTAAGTTAAGTGTGTTGACCTCTTCCCTGTGTTCCGATCCAGTTCTTCGGACAAACCAGCGGATCTGGGACTGCTGAGATTTGGGGACGCACTCCAGGAAGGTGGAGTTGCTCTGGACCGCGAAGAGAACTCTCTCCTCCACCCGACCCACACCCAGACCTGAAGACAAGAAGGTAGGACCTGTGCTGGTATGGATCCGGTTTGTTTACAAATGGAGATCAAGTCTACGTACTGTCTTCTGTGTCCCAACATTGGCTTGCGGGGTCTCCGTGCTTGATGTCTTGTCTCCTGGCTCTCCTGTGGAGTAAAAAATACAGAATTATAATTGTTCAATTCTTAGCGGTCTTGAAGAACTTCCCCGAACTTTCAAAACTCAACAGGCCGCAGGCCTTAACTTGCCCAGGTCTGCTTTAGTGAATGTCTTTCACTTCTTCCATCATTTTTCCAAGTTCCAAAAAAATTCCTGGAATTCTCAGAATCCCCTTTGATTCAAACACTTTTTTCTGGAGATGACTTCTTCCACATTTTTCAACTCACTTCAACCGTTCCACCGTCCAAACATTCCTCATAATCAGGACAACAACAAAAAAATTCCCGATTTTCCCGAAATTCCTGGATTTCCTTATTAGCATTTCTTAAAAGCCTACTGAAATTAGATTTTCTTATTTAAACGTGGATAGCAGGTCCATTCTATGTGTCATACTTGATCATTTCGCGATATTTCCGTATTTTAGCTGAAAGGATTTAGTAGAGAACATCGATGATAAAGTTCACAACTTTTGTTTGCTAATAAAAAAGCCTTGCCTGTACCGGAAGTCGCAGACGATGATGTCACCGGTGTGAGGGCTCCTCACGTCCTCACATTGTTTATAATGTGAGCCTCCAGCAGCAAGTGCTATTCGGACCGAGAAAACGACAATTTCCCCATTAATTTGAGCGAGGATGAAAGAATCGTGGATGATGAAATTGATAGCGAAGGACTAAAAAAAAAAAAAAAAAAAAGGCGATTGCATTGGGATGGATTCAGATGTTTTTAGACACATTTACTAGGATAATTCTGGGAAATCCCTTATTTTTCTATTGTGTTGCTAGTGTTTTAGTGAGATTAAATAGTACCCGATAGTTGGAGGGGTGTGTCCACGGGTGTGTTGACGCCAGGGTCTCTGAGGGAAGTCACGGCAGCTGCATGGACGGCGCAAGCTCAGCTGATCTCCGGTACGAGGCGACTTTTTACCACAATTTTCTCACCGAAAACTGCCGGTTGACAAGTGGTCAGGATCCGTGTTCGCTTGACCGCTCTGATCCATAGTAAAGCTTCA
This sequence comes from Nerophis ophidion, assembly GCF_033978795.1. NCBI lineage: Eukaryota > Metazoa > Chordata > Actinopteri > Syngnathiformes > Syngnathidae > Nerophis > Nerophis ophidion. The sequence continues at coordinate 10,936,302 of NC_084622.1, forward strand.
CTTCCCGGAATTTTAAACAAGGAAACACCGTGTGTTTGTGTTGCTAAAGGCTAAAGCTTCCCACCCACAGCTTTCTTCTTTGACGTCTCCAATTATTAATTGAACAAATTGCAAAAGATTCAGCAACACAGTAGTCCAGAAGACTGTGTAATTACGTGATGAAAAGAGACGACTTTTAGCCGCTAATATGCCCCCTGCAACCTGGGACGTCACGCGCACACGTCATCGTTCCGCGACGTTTTCAACAAGAAACTCCGCGGGAAATTTAAAATTGCAATTTAGGAAACTAAAAAGGCCGTATTGGCATGTGTTGCAATGTTACTATTTCATCATTGATATATAAACTATCAGACTGTGTGGTCGGTAGTAGTGGGTTTCAGTAGGCCTTTAATAAAAAATTCTGGGAAATCCCTTATTTTTCTATTGTGTTGCTAGTGTTTTAGTGAGATTAAATAGTACCCGATAGTTGGAGGGGTGTGTCCACGGGTGTGTTGACGCCAAAGTCTCTGAGGGAAATCATGGCAGCTGCATGGACGGCGCAAGCTCAGCTGATCTCCGGTAAGAGGCGACTTTTTACCACAATTTTCTCACCGAAAACTGCCGGTTGACAAGTGGTCGGGATCCGTGTTCGCTTGACCGCTCTGATCCATAGTAAAGCTTCACCTCCAGGAATTTTAAACAAGGAAACACCGTGTGTTTATGTGGCTAAAGGCTAAAGCTTCCCACCCACAGCTTTCTTCTTTGACGTCTCCAATTATTAATTGAACAAATTGCAAAAGATTCAGCAACACAGATGTCCAGAATACTGTGTAATTATGCGATGAAAAGAGACGACTTTTAGCCGCTAATACGTCCCCTGCAACCTGGGACGTCACGCGCACGCGTCATCATTCCGCGACGTTTTCAACAAGAAACTCCGCGAGAAATTTAAAATTGCAATTTAGTAAACTAAAAAGGCCGTATTGGCATGTGTTGCAATGTTAATATTTCATCATTGATGTATAAACTATCAGACTGCGTGGTCGGTAGCAGTGGGTTTCAGTAGGCCTTTAATAAAAAATTCTGGGAAATCCCTTATTTTTCTATTGTGTTGCTAGTGTTTTAGTGAGATTAAATAGTACCCGATAGTTGGAGGGGTGTGTCCACGGGTGTGTTGACGCCAAAGTCTCTGAGGGAAATCATGGCAGCTGCATGGACGGCGCAAGCTCAGCTGATCTCCGGTAAGAGGCGACTTTTTACCACAATTTTCTCACCGAAAACTGCCGGTTGACAAGTGGTCGGGATCCGTGTTCGCTTGACCGCTCTGATCCATAGTAAAGCTTCACCTCCAGGAATTTTAAACAAGGAAACACCGTGTGTTTATGTGGCTAAAGGCTAAAGCTTCCCACCCACAGCTTTCTTCTTTGACGTCTCCAATTATTAATTGAACAAATTGCAAAAGATTCAGCAACACAGATGTCCAGAATACTGTGTAATTATGCGATGAAAAGAGACGACTTTTAGCCGCTAATACGTCCCCTGCAACCTGGGACGTCACGCGCACGCGTCATCATTCCGCGACGTTTTCAACAAGAAACTCCGCGAGAAATTTAAATTTGCAATTTAGTAAACTAAAAAGGCCGTATTGGCATGTGTTGCAATGTTAATATTTCATCATTGATGTATAAACTATCAGACTGCGTGGTCGGTAGTAGTGGGTTTCAGTAGGCCTTTAATAAAAAATTTGACTGCCTCAACATTTCTCGACCGATTGGAAAAATGTCAAAACCAAATATTTTAACTCATTCGTGTATATTAATTTGTGAATTATTGTGTGAATGCTCCAAAGCATTCATATGTTGTTGTTTTTACACCAAAATGCATCTATTTATTATTATTATTATTATTATTATTATTATTATTATCATTATTTTGGCGCGTTCTACATTGCACATTTTCCATCTTATTCAAACCGTTCCAACTTTAAACTTTTCAGCCTATTCTGTAATCGCGGGATTTGCCTGGACAAATTCCCAAAATTCCCATTTTCCCCGTTCAAAATTAATTACCCATTTTTCCAACTATTTTGATACTTTTCTAAATAAAGGGGACCACAAAAAATGTCATTCTTGGCTTTATTTTAACAAAAAAAATCTTAGGGTACATGAAACATATGTTTATTACTGCAATTTAGTCCTTAAATAAAATAGTGAACATACTAGACAACTTGTCTTTTAGTAGTAAGTAAACAAACAAAGACTCCTTATTAGTCTGCAGTAACATATTGTGTCATTTATACACCTATTATTTTGTACACACTATGAAGGACAAACTGTAAAAAATGGTTCATCTACTGTTAATATCTGCTTATTTTCTGTTTTAACATGTTCTATCTACACTTCTGTTAAAATGTAATAATCACTAAATCTTCTCTTCTTTGATACTTGACATTAGTTTTGGATGATACCACATCTTTAGGTATCCATCTGATACCAAGTAGTTACAGGATCATACATTGGTCATAGTCAAAGTCCTCATGAAACATAATATACATTTTTAAAAATCCCAAAAAGATTTTGTGAAGCTAAAAAATATAGATGTAATCATAGTAGTATGGACTACATACACGCTTGTATTTGGTATCATTACAGTGGATGTCAGGTGTAGATCCACCCATTGCATTTGTTTACATTGGGATGCCGGTGTGTAGTGAAGCATGTTTAGCTATTCCTCGTCCTGCAGTGATAATGTTACTTGCAAGAAACTTACTCTATTTGTCGCCACGGACTCAATAATTAGAAGTAGCTAAAACACTGTGGATGGATGTTAGCCACTGGCTAACAAGCCATATCTTAAAGCAGTGGTCCCCAACCTTTTTGTATCCGCGGACCGGTCAATGCTTAATAATTTGTCCCGCGGCCCGGGGGGGGTGGGGAGATTTTTTTTTTTTTTTTTTCTTTGTCATGAAAAAGGGACGTTTTTGTCATGAAAAAGGGAGGTGCACTAATTGTAAGTGTATATTGTGTTTTTTATGTTGATCTAATAAAAAAATTAAAATAAAATAAAATAAAATGTTTATTTATTTATTTATTTTTAATAAAAATGAATAAAAGATTCTTCTGCTGCCCGGTACCAATCGGGCCACAGCCCGGTACCGAACCGCGGCCCGGTGGTTGGGGACCACTCTCTTAAGGCACCTCTTCCTGAGGGTTTTTCAGTGTAATAACTTCACCTTTATCTTTATTTTTTACACCAAAATGTGTCCATTTTCTTTTTTGTGTCTACACCCTGTGTCCGCTTGCAAGTACTCTGTGTGCGTGCGCTGCCGAACATGCTCCTCTGCTCGTAAACCCGCAATGTCACGACATGACAACAAAAAAAAAACAAAAAAATGGGGAACCAGTACTTTTCAAACAGGGTATAGTACCGTTTTTGATTCATTAGTACCGCGATACCATACTAGTATCGGTCTACAACTCTAATAAGGACGCACCTTTTGGACGCAGGGACGTATCTGGAGCAGGTGTGTCCATCCCAGGCACAGTAGGGGTCTCGGGCGAGGCAGCACTCGGCGCAGGCTTGCCCGTAGAGGCCACACCTGCTGAGCGAAACCTGCGCCAGGCCCTGGCTGGATCCCAGGTACAGCTGTTGCTATGGCGACACAGAAACACACGGATCCAGTTTGCTGGGCCATTTCAGGAACGGAATAAGACAAATAAGACTTGGGATGTTTCATAATGTGTTGATCATGAGAGTTGAGGTACTAAACGGAGCCTAAGGTAGTGGAAACACACAAAGGTCAAATGTTACAGGAGATTAATGGATGCTTTGATTCAGGCTGAAGTGTCTGCTGACCCCCGTGACCTTTTAGGTAAGGGTGGGGGGGGGGGGGGGGGGGAGTGACAGAGAAGGAGAAAAGTCAAAAAGGATTGAAAAAAAAGTTAACGGGGCTTTTTTTTTTAAAACAAACAAATCAACTTGTTTTTGTTTGGTTTGTTTTGTTCTTTATTTAAAAAACGACAGTTGTAACTTTTGGTATGCGGGAAAAGAGACAGGAAGCGAAATTACTTTTGACCCCCCCACCCCTCCTCCCCCGCTACCTCGAACATGTTTTTCATTTCATGTTTTTCATTTATTTATTTCAGGCAAAGACATATAAAAAAAAAAAAAATGTAAAACAAAGTGAAAAGTTGACAAGACATCCATCCATCCATTTTCTACCGCTTATTCCCTTTTTGGGGTCGCGGGGGGCGCTGGCGCCTATCTCAGCTACAATCGGGCGGAAGGCAGGGTACAGCCTGGACAAGTCGCCACCTCATCGCAGGGCGTTGACAAGACATATTACTATAAATTAATATAGTGCAAAAGGTAATGTATAGTAGAATGTACAGTAACCTTTGGCACTATATTAATTTATATTAATATGTCTTGTCAACTTTGTATTATTTTTTTTTTATTATTATTATTAATTTTTTTTAGATAAATACTGTGCAAAACCAACAGGTTTCTTGCTTGGACGTAGAACACAGAGGACATATGAACATGTTTAAATGGAGAGTACACAACTAGGTTCTGGTACCAAAATGTATTTCGATGCTTTTCGATACTTTTCTAAATAAAGGGACCACAAAAAATGTCATTATTGTCTTTATTTGAACAAAAAGAATCTCACGGTACATGATAGATATATTTATTATTGTAATTTAATCCTTAAATAAAATAGTGAACATAGTAGACAACTTGTCTTTTAGTGGTAAGTGTCTGCTGACCCCCGTGACCTTTTAGGTACGGGGGGGCAAGGCGAGGGCGAGAGAGAGAAAAGTCAAAAAAGGATTAAAAAAAAAAAGTTAACGGGGCTTTTTTTTTTTAAAAAAACAAAAACAAATAAATCAGCTTGTTTTTGTTTGGTTTGTTTTGTTCTTTAAAAAAACGACAGTTGTAACTTTTGGTATGCGGGAAAAGAGACAGGAAGCGAAATTAATTTTGGCACCCGCCCCCCCGCTACCTTGAATATGTTTTTCATTTCATGTTTTTCATTTATTTATTTCAGGCAAAGACATAAAAAAAATATATATATATATATATTTTTTATTAAAAGTACAAAGTTGACAAGACATATTAATATAAATTAATATAGTGCAAAAGGTGATGTATAGTATGTAACCTTTTGCACTATATTAATTTAAATTAATATGTCTTGTCAATTTGTATTTTTTTTAAAATTATTATTAATTTTAGATTAATACTGTGCAAAACCAACAGGTTTCTTGCTTGGAAGTCAAACACAGAGGACATATGAACATGTCTGACTGTGTTAAAATGGAGAGTACACAACTAGGTTCTAGTACCAAAATGTATTTCGATGCTTTTCGATATATTTCTAAATAAAGGGACCACAAAAAATGTCATTATCGTCTTTATTTGAACAAAAAAAATCTTAGGGTACATGATACATATGTTTATTATTGTAATTTAGTCCTTAAATAAAATAGTGAACATAGTAGACAACTCGTCTTTTAGTAGTAAGTGTCTGCTGACCCCCGTGACCTTTTAGGTACGGGGCTGGGGGGGAGCAAGGCGATGGTGAGGGAGAGAAAAGTAAAACAAGGATTAAAAAAAAAGTTAACGGGGCTCTTTAAAAAAAAAAAAAAAAAAATCAGCTTGTTTTTGTTTGGTTTGTTTTGTTCTTTAAAAAAAAACAACAGTTGTAACTTTTGGTATGCGGGAAAAGAGAGAGGAAGCGAAATGACTTGACCCCCCTCCCCCCCGACCCCCCGCTACCTCGAACATGTTTTTTATTTCATGTTTTTCATTTATTTATTTCAGGCAATGACATAAAAAAATAATAATAATAATTAAAAAAAAAAGTACAAAGTTGACAAGACATATTAATATAAATTAATATAGTGCAAACGGTAATGTATAGTAGAATGTAACCTTTGGCACTATGTTAATTTATATTAATATGTCTTGTCAACTTTTTATTTTTTTTAAATTATTATTATTATTTTTTTTTTTAGATGAACACTGTCAAAACCAACAGGTTTATTGCTTGGACGTCGAACACAGAGGACATATGAACATGTCGGATTGTGTTTAAATGGAGAATACACAACTAGGTTCTGGTACCAAAATGTATTTCGATGCTTTTCGATACTTTTTTAAATAAAGGAACCACAAAAAATGTCATTATTGACTTCATTTTAACAACAAAAAAAAATCTTCGGGTACATGAAACATATTTTTATTATCGCAATTGAGTCCTTAAATAAAATAGTGAACATACTAGACAACTTGTCTTTTAGTAGTAAGTAAACAAACAAAGACTCCTAATTAATCTACAGTAACATTGTGTCATTTATACAGCTATTGTCAACATTATGAGGGACAAACTGTAAAAAAATATTATTAATCCACGTGTTCATTTACTCTTAATATCTGCTTATTTTCTGTTTTAACATGTTTTATCTACACTTCTGTTAAAATGTAATAATGACTTATTTTTTTCTTTATTGCATTAGTTTTGGATGATACCACACATTTAGGTATCGATCCGATACCAAGTAGTTACAGCATCATACATTGGTCATGTTCAAAGTCCTCATGTGTCTAGGGGCGTATTTCCTGACTTTATAAACATAATATGAATTTAAAAAAAAAAAATTGTGACGATAAAAAACATGGATGTAATCATAGTACTCGTAATCATGGACTACATACGCTATTGTACTTGGTATCAGTACAGTGGATGTCAGGTGAAGATCCACCCATGGCGTTTGTTTACATTCAGGATATGTATCTTTTGTTAGCGGTGACGGCAGTGAGCTATTGTATCCTCCTATGGTGTGTGGTGAAGCATGTTTAGCTATTCCTCGTCCTCCAGTGATAATGATACTTGCAAGAAACATACTTTATTTGTCGCCATGAACACGAGAATTAATGATTTAGACGTATGTACTGAGTTTATAAACATAATAAACACTGACTCCGATAGTCATGTTATCCTCTCTCCTTACCCGTTTTAATCCACCTGTTAATAACCGCTTACTTTTTGTAGACTTACCTTCGACTTTATCAAGCTTGTATTTCTTCTGTCGTTTCAAGACGGCCGAGCAGTTAGCTCGGTGGTTAGCGTGCCTGCTCCTGCTTGTTCTACCTCTGCGTCTACGCTGCAAATACTCAACAGTGTATTCCTAAAAATGTCCCTAGTTTTAAGAGCTATTTAATAATTTTTTTAGTCATTGAGCACTTTTAATTTTAGCAATATTAATTATATGTTTCTATTATAGTTTAAAATTGAGAAAATAACTATTCAAATAAGATATTTAGTTTAAAAAATCTGAAGACATTTGACAATTCCAAGTTTTGGTAAAGCATTACAAACAAAATACTTAATTTGAGCTTAAAAGTCATGTTAATTTCTAGATATACAAATCCTAATTAACAATATCTTATCAAGTAAAATGTAGCTACTTAATTTCACTTGTTTTTTTTCTTAAAATCCAGTCTTTTATCTTATATTTTGACAGCTGTTGTTTGCATTGTAGCATGTTTAGCCTCGTTCTTTAGTCCTCCAGTGATCAAACTACTTGGGAATATAGTTTATTTGCCGCAATTGATGATTACTGACTTGAGTATGGCGATAGAAAATATTCTGCTTCGCTTCTGTGGTTGCTTTTTCTGGTCAGTATCGAAAATATGAATCGGCGTTTAAAAATTTGGATTCAAGACCCTAAAAATGTGTCCGTGTAACATGATTTCGGTTTGTGCGCTCATCTCCTGTATATGAAGGAAATGCTGTGAAAATGCTAAATGTGTTCCAACCTGCTTCGAAGATATCTCCATACTCAGAATGGGCGTGGGAACCTGAAAAAAAAAATGAAGTGCAGAATTTTTTTTAAAGTCAAGCAACGCGGACTCGTCGTGTATTTGTTGTGTGTGGTATCGAACCTGGAACACTTGAAGCTCTTCAAGCACCACTTCCTCCGTCAGCCACTTGTCTCTGGTGATGCTCACCACCTTTAGAACTGTGCCGGCATCTAGGACAACAGTCAACCTCTTACTATATACTCCAACAATGGGTCTTTATCGCCGCCCTAGTGGCTCCCTGGAGCATTTTTTATAAAGGACAAACATGACACAAAGCTTCCCAATTGTTCGAACTACCACGGTTTAATATGTTTGTGTGTACGCTTCACTGATGACACTATTTGGTCAACATCGTTTTGTCCGACTATATTCAGTGGTTCTTGAACTCACCATAGGCTGGGAAGCAACAGCTTGTTTACATGTAAAATCGTCCACTCCTTCGTTTGTCCACCAAAAGTTTTATACTGTGCATGAATGCACAAAAGGTGCGCTTTGTTGATGTTGTTGACTTGCTGGAGTGCTAATCAGGCATAATTTGTCAGTGCATGACTGCAAGCTAACCAATGATTTAGGCTAGCTGTATGTACATATTGCATCACCATGCCTCATTTGTAGCTATATTTGAGCTCATTTAATATCCTTTACTTTTATCCTCTTTTTATATAATTTAGTTTTGCATGTCTCATGACACATTGTCTGTATGTAATATTGGCTGCGTTTAAGATAGTTGTTTGTGTGCCATGTTGTTCCAGACCACAGCAAACGTTACCTAGCGTGCCAAAGATTGTATTGAATCTATTACAATTTCCTTTACCTTGGACACAAGTTGGACACACCTTTGGCCATTAGAATTCAATAATTTCCAGGAGTTATATAACCTTATGATTTACTAATGGTTTCTATTGTTGTAAAAATGTGTAGAATAAATGTAAAATTTCAACATTTCCGTCAATGAAGATTTGCTTCAGCCTGCGACACATAGTCGTTTTGATAGTAGGCTATTATAGCTAATATAGACACTTATATCATGTGTTGTCTTCATTATAACACTTATGTAAAACTTTTAAAGTAATTTCTTACGTCATTTGTGCGTCTTCATTATAACACTTATATAAGACTTCTAAAGTCATTTTGATAGTAGGCTAATATAGACACTTACGTAATTTTTTGTCTTGATTATAACACTTATATAGGACTTCTAAGATCATTTTGATACTAAACTAACATAGGTAATATAGACACTTATGTCATTTGTTGTCTTCATTATAACACTTATGTAGGACTTCTAAAGTCAATTTGATAGTAAGCTAATATAGCTAATATAGACACTTACTGTGTTGTCTTCATTATAACACTTATAGAAGACTTTTAAAGTAATTTTGATAGTGGGCTATTATAACTAATATACACACTTACATCTTGTGTTGTCTTCATTATAACACTTATATAATACTTTTAAAGTCATTTTTAAAAGTGGGCTAATATAGACACTTACGCCATTTGTTGTCTTGATTATAACACTTATATAGGACTTCTAAAGTCATTTTGATAGTAGGCTAACTTAGGTAATATAGACATTTACGTCATTTGTTGTCTTCATTATAACACTTATGTAGGACTTCTAAAGTAATTTTGATAGTAGGCTAATATAGCTAATATAGACACTTACGTCATGTGTTGTCTTCATTATGACACTTATATAAGACTTTTAAAGTAATGTTGATAGTAGGCTATTATAGCTAATATAAACACTTACACCCTGTGTTGCCTTCATTATAACACTTACTGTATATAAGACTTCTAAAGTCATTTTGATAGTATGCTAATATAGAAACTTACGTAATTTTTTGTCTTGATTATGACACTTATATAGGACTTCTAAAATAATTTTGATAGTAGGCTAACATAGGTAATATAGACACTTACGTCATTTGTTGTCTTCATTATAACACTTATGTAGGACTTCTAAAGTCATTTTGATAGTAGGCTAATATAGCTAATATAGACACTTACATCTTGTGTTGTCTTCATTATAACACTTATATAAGACTTTTAAAGTCACTTTTGATAGTAGGCTATTATAGCTAATATAAACACTTACACCCTGTGTTGCCTTCATTATAACACTTATATAAGACTTCTAAAGTCATTTTGATAGTTGGCTAATATAGAAACTTACGTATTTTTTGTCTTGATTATAACACTTGTATAGGACTTCTAAAATAATTTTGATAGTAGGCTAACATAGGTAATATAGAAACTTATGTCATTTGTTGTCTTCATTATAACACTTATATAAGACTTCTAAAGTCATTTTGATAGTTGGCTAATATAGAAACTTACGTATTTTTTGTCTTGATTATAACACTTGTATAGGACTTCTAAAATAATTTTGATAGTAGGCTAACATAGGTAATATAGAAACTTATGTAATTTGTTGTCTTCATTATAACACTTATATAAGACTTCTAAAGTCATTTTGATAGTAGGCTAATATAGCTAATATAGACACTTACATCTTGTGTTGTCTTCATTATAACACTTATATAAGACTTTTAAAGTAATTTGTGATAGTAGGCTAATATAGACACTTACGTCGTTTGTTGTCTTGATTATAACACTTATATAGGACTTCTAAAGTCATTTTGATAGTAGGCTAATATAGCTAAAATAGACACTTACGGCATGTGTCGTCTTCATTCTAGCATGTGTATAAGACTTTTAACGTCATTTTTATAGTAGGTTATTATAACTAATATAGACACTTACATCATGTGTTAGCTTCATTATATTACTTAAATAGGACTTGTGTAAAGTCATTTTGATAGTAGGCTAATATAGACACTTATATCATGTGTTGACTTCATTATAACACATATATACGGCTTTTCATTTTTTGCAGCTCCACACAAATTAGTTTTTGGTCTTTTTGGTCCAATATGGCTCTTTCAACGTTTTGTGTTGCCGACCCCAGCCTTAAGTTTATAAACCTGGACCAACCAGAGCCAGAACCCCCTTACATGTCTTCACACGGTTAAGGACTATGTGGTACTGCCCCCCTGGTGGCTCCTCGGGGGTTAGCAGTCACCTACCTGTGCCCAGGAAGAGGACCTCGTACTGGCCGTCCTCCGCCAAGACCCGGTCCACCACGATCTGCGTGAGGCTGTAGTCCACGCGAACTCGCGTGAACACGGGCCGTCCACTCAGCGGGTGGACGGCGCGGTGCATCAGCGGGTGGATGCGGATGAAGCTGACCACCTCATCGGGGAAGTCCTTGGTGGTCTTGATCCTCGGGTCGTAGGTCTTGCTGGGACACTACAAGACCGGAGACTGACTTAGATCAGTTGGGACTGAATTGGATGACGGATCCAATGATGGTCTTTGGCTCCCTCTGGTGGCCATGTGGTGGATGACACTTGTTGTGCCAACTAAGACCATGGTGACTATGTTATTGAATTATCTAAAGTGTTGCTATAATTTTTGGTATTTAATGAAGGTTTTTGTTTTTTGGGGGCTAAATTAAAGACATATGTTGATTGAATTAACACAAATATTCAATACTTTATTGACAAGATTGTATTGCTTCAATTTATTTTAAAAAAAGTTATTGAACATTGTGTTGATTATTAAATATATGATTAAATAATAAGGTTTAACAGATGTGTTTTTTTATGAATGTTTTCATCTCATAAGTAAGATTTATTTCGATTTATTTATCAAAAATTGTGTTGATTAAATAAATTGTAAAATATATTTTTTAATAATAGTATTTTACCAATTCTAAATAAATAATGTATCTATTTATTTACCAACTTATTCACACTGTATTAGGGACAATTAATTTGTGAATGGATCAAATTTTAAGTTTATTTTAGGATTTTATAAGTACATTCATTTTCAATGAAAGGATTTATTGAACATTTTTAATTGATTGTTGGACTAAGTTTTGATTATTTATTAATGTAGTGAAAATATATTTATAATGGGCGCAATTTATTAATGTATTCATCTCATAAGATTTATTTTATTAAGTTAGTTTATTTAAAATTATTTATTGAACATGATGTTGATTGTAAAATATGTGCTTAAATAGGATTTAACGGATGTTTTTTTTAAATTAATGTTTTCATCTCATAAGTAAGATTTATTTTTTTAAGTTAATTTATTCTAATTGATTTATCGAACATTGTGTTGATTAAATACATTGTGAAATATTTGTGTAAATAATAGTATTTTACAGATTAAAAATAAATAAATAAAAATGTATCTATTTATTTACCAAATTATTCACACTATATTAGGGACAGGTAGTTTGTTAATATATCATATTTTAAGTTTATTTTAAGATGTTATAAGTACATTCATTTTCAATGAAAGGATGAATTGAACATTTTTAACTGATTGTTTATCTATGTAGGGACAAATATATTTATATTGGGGACAATTTATTAATGTATTCATCTCATAATTGTGATTTATTTTATTAAGTTAGTTAATCTAAAATGATTTATTTAACATGATGTTGATTGTAAAATATGTGCTTAAATAATAAGGTTTAGCGGATGTATTTTATTTATTTTTTAAATTGATTAATCCAGTTCATGCTCAATCAGTTTATATTCGGAACAATTTATTAATGTGTTCATCTCATTTCATGTAAGATTTATATTATTAAGTTCATTTATTTTAAATGATTTATTGAATATTTTGTTGATTTTTAAATATGTGCTTAAAAAAATAGGGTTTAACAGATGTTTTTTTTATTGATTTATGTATTTAATGCTCAATCAGTTTATATTCGGGACAATTTATTAAGGTGTTTGTCTCATTTTAAGTAAGATTTATATTATTAAGTGAATTTATTTTAAATGATTTATCGAACATTTTGTTGATTTTTAATTATGTGCTTAAAAAAATAGGGTTTACAAGATTTTTATTTTTATTTTTAATTTTTAAATTGATGTATCTATTTTGTGCTCAATTAGTTTATAACGGGGACAATTTTTATAATGTCTTCATCTCATAAGATTTATTTTATTAAGTTAATTTATTTTAAATGATTTATTGAACATGATGTTGATTGTAAAATATGTGCTTAAATAATAAGGTTTAACAGATGTGTTTTTTAATATTTATTGATTTATCTATTTTGTGCTCAATTAATTTATATTGGGAGCAATTTATTACTGTTTTCATCTCATTTAAAGAATAATTTATTTTATTAAGTTGATTTATTTTAAATGATTTATTGAACATGATGTTGAATGAATAAATTATAAAATATTTGTTTAAATAATACTGTTTTAACGATTTATTTTTTGAAAAAGTTATTAATGTATCTATTTATTTACAAATTAATTCATATTGGGGGGAGTTAATTCATGAATACATCGAATTTTTAGTTTATTTTGTTAAGATTTTAAAAGTACATTTATTTTTAATGAAATTATTTATTGAACAATAATTGATTAAATTGTAAAATATAGGCTTATATATTATTTACCTCTTTAGTGACCAATTTATTTATATTTGGCATAATTTATTAATACCTTCAACTCATTCTAAGTAAGACTTATTTTTTTAAGTTGATTTTTTTAATGATTTATTGAACATTATGTTGATTAACTAAATTGTAAAATGTTGGTTTAAATAATGAAATTTTACCAATTAAAAAAAGATGTTAATGTATTTGTTTATTTACTAATGTATTCATATTAGGGACAGTTAATTCATGAATTAATCAAATTTCAAGTTTATTTTAAGATTTTAGAAGTGCATTCATTTTCAATGAACAGATTTATCTAACAGAAATTACATTGATTAAATTGTAAAATTTAAATAAGTGTTTGACCGTTTGTTTTTATTATTATTTATCTATTTAGTGACACATTTATTTATATTGGGGACCATTTATTAATGTTTTCATCTAATTTTAAATAAGATTTATTGTATTAAGTTAATGTATTTTAACATTATTTTGATTAACTAAATTGTAAATAATAATTTAATTTGCTTAATAATAATTTGCTTAACTGTTTTACCGATTTATTATCATTATTGGTTTTTTTTTTGTTAAAGTACCTATTTAGCCACCAATATATTCATATTGTAGACAGTTAATTCATGAATATATCACATTAAATATGATTTTATTTTGTTAAGATTTTATTCAGTAAAATTATTTTTTTTAACATTGTCAAATAGGTTTTTGACCATTTGTTTTAATTATCTACTAGTGACACATTTACTCATATTGGGCACAATTTATTAATGTCTTCCTCTCAAAGATTTATTTTATTAAGTTGATTTATTTGAAATGATTTATTGAACATTATGCTGATTAATTATGTTGTAAAATATTTGTTTGAATAGTAGTATTTTACCGATTAAAAATAAAATTAAAAAAATATCTATTTATTTACCAATTCATTCATTTTTCATTCATGAATACATCACATTTTAAGTTTATTTTAAGATTTTACAAGTGCATTCATTTTCAATAAAATAATTTATTGAACATTGTTAATTGATTAAATTGTTTGACGTTTTTTTTTTTTTTAATTATGCATCTATGTAGTGACACGTTTATTTATATTGGGCACAATGTATTAATGTTTCCATTTCATTTGAAGTAAGATTTTTTTTTTAAGTTAATTTATTTTAAATTATTTATTGAACATTATGTTAATTAAAAAAAATGTTGAATATTTGTATAAATAATGTTTTACCGATTTATTATCATTAAGTTGTATTAGTTTTTACTAAGTACTGTTTGATGTATAATTTTATACTTAAAAAAATGTTAGCATACATTTTTCTATGCAACAATAAACTATAGATCAAATACGAATGTATAACTATGTTTAATTAAGTTTAATTTTATGACATAAATGAGTTTGTTCAAATGATTGGAAGGACACGGGTGTTGTTGGCCTTGCTTTTTCTTCTGTATCATTTTTCCATTTTGTCTATTATTTGTGCACTTTCATTGTTATGTCAATTGATTGAGCACAACTGTGACTATTTAAGCGGTCTGTGTTTGGTAGTTTGTGTTCAAATGATTGGAAGGACACGGGTGTTGTTGGCTTTTTCTTCTGTATCATTTTTCCATTTTGTTTATTTGTGCACTTTCTTTGTTGACTTATTGTTATGTTTATTGATTCAGCACAGCTGTGACTATTTAAGCGGTCTGTGTTTGGTAGTTTGTGTTCAAATGATTGGAAGGACACGGGTGTTGTTGGCTTTTTCTTCAGTATCATTTTTCCATTTTGTTTATTATTTGTGCACTTTCATTGTTGACTTATTGTTATGTTTATTGATTCAGCACAGCACTGAGTATTTAAGCGGTCTGTGTTTGGTAGTTTGTGTTCAAATGATTGGAAGGATACGGGTGTTGTTGGCCTTGCTTTTTCTTTATCATTTTTCCATTTTGATTATTATTTGTGCACTTTCATTGTTGGCTTATTGTTATGTCAATTGATTGAGCACAGCACTGAGTATTTAAGCGGTCTGAGTTTGGTAGTTTGTATTCAAATGATTGGAAGGACACGGGTGTTGTTGGCCTTGCTTTTTCTTCTGTATCATTTTTCCATTTTGTCTTTTATTTGTACACTTTCATTGTTGACTTATTGTTATGTTTATTGATTCAGCACAGCACTGAGTATTTAAGCGGTCTGTGTTTGGTAGTTTGTGTTCAAATGATTGGAAGGACACGGGTGTTGTTGGCTTTTTCTTCTGTATCCTTTTTCCATTTTGTCTACTATTTGTGCACTTTCATTGTTGACTTATTGTTATGTCAATCGATTGAGCACAACTGTGACTATTTAAGCGGTCTGTATTTGGTAGTTTGTGTTCAAATGATTGGAAGGACACGGGTGTTGTTGGCTTTTTCTTCTGTATCCTTTTTCCATTTTGTCTATTATTTGTGCACTTTCATTGTTGACTTATTGTTATGTCAATCGATTGAGCACAACTGTGACTATTTAAGCGGTCTGTATTTGGTAGTTTGTGTTCAAATGATTGGAAGGACACGGGTGTTGTTGGCTTTTTCTTCTGTATCCTTTTTCCATTTTGTCTATCATTTGTGCACTTTCATTGTTGACTTATTGTTATGTCAATCGATTGAGCACAACTGTGACTATTTAAGCGGTCTGTGTTTGGTGGTTTGTGTTCAAATGATTGGAAGGACACGGGTGTTGTTGGCCTTGCTTTTTCTTCTTTATCATTTTTATTGGGGAGAGTTACTTATGAATTCATCGAATTTTAAGTTTATTTTGTCAAGATTTTAAAAGTACATTTATTTTTAATGAAATTATTTATTGAACAATAATAGATAAAATTGTAAAATATAGGCTTATTTATTATTTACCTCTTTAGTGACCAATTTATTTATATTTGGCACAATTTATCAATGTCTTCATCTCATTTCATTTTATGACATAAATGAGTCCGTTAAAAAGAATAATCTAATTAATTGACAAATAATGAATTGCGAGGCACCTAAATAATATAAACATAGCAGTTTTACATGAACTTAAGCAGCCCTTTTTTATGTTTTTTTTGTTTGAATTAGGATGTCCGACTTACCGTTCCAGGACGGGGGTACGGTATCCGTCCCTCGTATTCTACCCATCGGTGGTCCGGCCCCTCCTTGTGAGCGTAGGGCCCATTGAACACGGCTCTGACGTCCGACATGCTGTACACGCACACGGCCGAGCCTCTGAAAATGGAGCTGAGAAACCGGAGCGCAGGTTAAAAAAAAATAAAATAAAGAAGATGGACGGAGGGAAAAAAACCCAACATGTATACCTGGAGGTGGTGAAGACTGCGTACACTGTGGGGTTCTTCGGGTCCCTGGTGGGCAGCATAAAAATGTCCTCTGTGGGAAATAGAAAGTGAATGTTGCTCTAATCTGCTGCAGAACATACAGTGGTGGTCAAAATTTTACATACACTTGTAAAGAACATGATGTCATGGCTGTTTGGAGTTTCCAATTTTTTTTTTGTGATAGAGTGATTGGAGCACATACTTGTTGGTCGCAAAAAAAACATTCATGAAGTTTGCTTCTTTTATGAATTTATTATGGCTCTACTGAAAATGTGAGCTAATTTGCTGAGTAAAAAGTACTTATTCTTAATGTTTGGGGTCGGGTCGCGGGGGCAGCAGCCTAAGTAGGGAAGCCCAGACTTTCTTATCTCCCCAGCCACTTAGTACAGCTTCTCCCGGGGGATGCCGAGGTGTTCCCAAGCTGGTCGGGAGACATAGTCTTCCCAACGTGTCCTGGGTCCGTACTTCTTCTCCTTATCCGAGGTCGGGTCGCGGGGGCAGCAGCCTAAGAAGGGAATCCCAGACTTTCCTCTCTCCCCAGCATCTTCGTCCAGCTCCTCCCGGGGGATCCTGAGGCATTCCCAGGCCAGTCGGGAGACATAGTCTTCCCAACGTGTCCTGGGTCCGTACTTCTTCTGCTTATCCAAGGTCGGGTCGCGGGGGCAGCAGCCTAAGCAGGGAAGCCCAGACTTCCCTCTCTCCCCAGCCACTTCGTCCAGCTCCTCCCAGGGGGGTTCCGAGACGTTCTTTAGGCCAGCCAGGAGACAAAGTCTTCCCAACGTGTCCTGGGTCCATACTTTTTGTGCTTATCCGAGGTTAGGTGGCGGGGGCAGCAGCCTAAGAAGGAGAGCCCAGACTTCACTATCTCCCCAGCCACTTCGTCCAGCTCCTCCCGGGGATCCCGAGGTTATTCCCAGGAGAAATAGTCTTCCCAACATGTCCTTGGTCCATACTTGCCAACTTTGATACCTCTGAATTCGGGAGATGGGGGCAGCAGCCTAAGCAGGGAAGCCCAGACTTCCCTATCTCCCGAGCCACTTTGTCCAGCTCCTCCCGCGGGGATCCCGAGGCAATCCCAGGCCGGTCGGGAGACATAGTCTTCCCAACGTGTCCTGGGTCCATACTACCTCTTCTTATCCGAGGTCAAGTCGCGGGGGCAGCAGCCTAAGAAGACTTCCCTCTCCCCCCAGCCACATTGTCCGGCTCCTCCCGGGGGATCCCGAGGCATTCCTAGGCTAGCCGGAAGAAATTGTCTTCCCAACGCGTTCTGGGTCCATACTTTTTGTGCTTATCCGAGGTCGGGTGGCGGGGGCAGCAGCCTAAGTAGGGAAGCCCAGACTTCCCTTTTCTCCCCAGCCACTTGGTCCAGCTCCTCCCGGGGGGTCCCGAGCAGTACTTTAGGCCAGCCGGGGGACATAGTCTTCCCAACGTATCCTGTGTCCATACTTCTTCTTCTTCTTATCCGAGGTAGGGTCGCGGGGGCAGCAGCCTAAGAAGGGAATCCCAGACTTCCCTCTCTCCCCAGCCACTTAGTCCAGCTCCTCCCGGGGGATCCTGAGGCATTCCCAGGCCAGCTGTGAGAAATAGTCTTCCCAATGTGTCCAGGTTCCATACTTGCCAACTTTGAGACCTCTGAATTCGGGAGATGGGGGCAGCAGCCTAAGCAGGGAAGCCCAGACTTCCCTCTCCCCAGCCACTTGTTTCAACTACTCCCGGGGGATCCCGAGACATTCTTTAGGCCAGCCGGGAGACATAGTCTTCCCAACGTATCCTGTGTCCATACTTCTTCTTCTTCTTATCCGAGGTAGGGTCGCGGGGGCAGCAGCCTAAGAAGGGAATCCCAGACTTCCCTCTCTCCCCAGCCACTTAGTCCAGCTCCTCCCGGGGGATCCTGAGGCATTCCCAGGCCAGCTGGGAGAAATAGTCTTCCCAATGTGTCCAGGTTCCATACTTGCCAACTTTGAGACCTCTGAATTCGGGAGATGGGGGCAGCAGCCTAAGCAGGGAAGCCCAGACTTCCCTCTCCCCAGCCACTTGTTTCAACTACTCCCGGGGGATCCCGAGACCTTCTTTAGGCCAGCCGGGAGACATAGTCTTCCCAACGTGTCCTGGGTCCATACATGCCAACCTTGAGAACTCCGAATTCGGGAGATGGGGCGAAGGGGTAGAGGTGGCCGGGGTTGGGGGGGGGGCGCGGTTTGGTGGTCACGGAGGGTGTATATTGTAGCATCCCGGAAGAGTTAGTGCTGCAAGGGTTTCCGGGTATGTGTTATGTTGTGTTACGGTGCGGATGTGTTTGTCATTCTTGTTTGGTGTGGGTTCACAGTGTGGCGCATATTTGAAACAGTGTTAAATTTGTTTATACGGCCACCCTCAGTGTGACCTGTATGGCTGTTGACCAAGTATGATGTGCATTCACTTTTCTGTGTCGCATGTATTATGTGACTGTGCCGGCATGCGGAAATAAAACCGGACGTGACGACAGATTGTAGAGGACGCTAAAGGCAGGACCTTTAAGGCCCCCCCCCCCCAATATTGTTGTCCGGGTGGAAATTGAGAGAATGGTTGCCTCGGGAGTCTCCCGGGAAAATCGGGAGGGTTGGCAAGTACGCCGAAACGTCCATCCATCCATCCATCTTCTTCCGCTTATCCGAGGTCGGGTCGCGGGGGCAACAGCCTAAGCAGGGAAACCCAGAATTCTCTCTCCCCAGCCACTTCGTCTAGCTCTTCCCGGGGGATCCCGAGGCGTTCCCAGGCCAGCCGGGAGACATAGTCTTCCCAACGTGTCCTGGGTCTTCCCCGTGGCCTCCTACCGGTTGGACGTGCCCTAAACACCTCCCTAGGGAGGCGTTCGGGTGGCATCCTGACCAGATGCCCGAACCACCTCATCTGGCTCCTCTCGATGTGGAGGAGCAGCGGCTTTACTTTGAGTTCCTCCCGGATGGCAGAGTTTCTCACCCTATCTCTAAGGGAGAGCCCTGCCACCCGGCGGAGGAAACTCATTTCGGCCGCTTGTACCCGTGATCTTATCCTTTCGGTCATGACCCAAAGCTCATGACCATAGGTGAGGATGGGAACATAGATCGACCGGTAAATTGAGAGCTTTGCCTTCCGGCTCAGCTTCTTCTTCACCACAACGGATCGGTACAACGTCCGCATTACTGAAGACGCCGCACCGATCCGCCTGTCGATCTCACGATCCATTCTCCCCCCACTCGTGAACAAGACTCCTAGGTACTTGAACTCCTCCACTTGGGGCAGGGTCTCCTCCCCAACCCGGCGATGGCATTCCACCCTTTTCCGGGCGAGAACTACGGACTCGGACTTGGAGGTGCTGATTCTCATTTCCGGTCGCTTCACACTCGGCTGCGAACCGATCCAGTATGTCGCCGAAACGTCCAGTTTTCTAAATGTGTTGGTTTTCCGACATGGACTTGTTTTTTCAGCATTGTCCACATTGTTAGCTTCCCTCCAGAAGGTCTTATCTTTGTCCATGTGATGTCAGATTAAACAAAAATGGAGCTGTTTGGCCACAATACCCAGCAATATGATTGGAAGAGAATAGGTGAGGCCTTTAATCCCAGGAACACCATATCTACCGTCAAGCATGGTGGTGGTAGTATTATGCTCTGGGCCTGTTTTGCTGCCAATGGAACTGCTGCTTTACAGAGAGTAAATGGGACAATGAAAAAGGAGGATTACCTCCAAATTCTTCAGGACAAGCTAAAATAATCAGCCTGGAGGTTGGGTCTTGGGCGCAGTTGGGTGTTCCAACAGGACAATGACCCCAAACACACGTCAGGACTTTGGGAAGGCCTTTTCTAGAACCTTAATTCAAGCCTGATTTAGCAAATTCCTTTTGACGTGCGTTTGGAGTCATTGTCTGGTCGAGAAATGTTGAATTAGTAATGTTTTTTATTCAGAAATGGTATTACAAAATTCCTGGAATTGGAAAAAAAAACAGGAATTCCTGGGAATTTGTTGAAGGTGGAAACATGGTAGTTGGAATTTCCAGGATGCGTTGAAGGAGGAATGGTTTGAATTAGTTGAAACATTTATGAATTGTGGATGTTTGAAAAATGGATAATTCATTTTGAATGTGGAAAATCTTTCTAAAAACTGGAAATTCTAGGAAATCCGGGATTTAAAAAAAAATAATTGTTGAAAGGGATTTTTTTTTTTTAAATCCTAGATTTCCGAGAATTTCCAGTTTTTAGAAAGATTTTCCACATTCCAAACAAATTATCCATTTTCCAAACTTCCACAATTCACACATTTTTCAAAAAAAATAATTGTTGAAAGGGATTATTTAAAAAAAAAAATCGTGGATTTCCTAGAATTTCCAGTTTTTAGAAAGATTTTCCACATTCCAAATGAATTATCCATTTTTCAAACTTCCACAATTCACACAATTTCCCAAAAAAATAATTGTTGAAAGGGATTATTTTTTAAAAAAAATCCTGGATTTCCTAGAATTTCCAGTTTTTAGAAAGATTTTCCACATTCCAAATGAATTATCCATTTTTCAAACTTCCACAATTCACACATTTTTCAAAAAAAAGAATTGTTGAAAGGGATTATTTTTAGAAAAATCCTGGATTTCCTAGAATTTCCAGTTTTTAGAAAGATATTCCACATTCCAAATGAATAATCAATTTTTCAAACTTCCACAATTCACACATTTTTCCAAAAAAATAATTGTTGAAAGGGATTTTTTTTTTTAAATCCTAGATTTCCTAGAATTTCCAGTTTTTAGAAAGATTTTCCACATTCCAAATGAATTATCCATTTTTCAAACTTCCACAATTCACACATTTTCCCCCAAAAATAATTGTTGAAAGGGATTTTTTTTTTTAATCCTGGATTTCCTAGAACTTCCAGTTTTTAGAAAGATTTTCCACATTCCAAATGGATTATCCATTTTTCAAACTTCCACAATTCACACATTTTCCCCAAAAAATAATTGTTGAAAGGGATTTTTTTTTTTTAAATCCTGGATTTCCTAGAACTTCCAGTTTTTAGAAAGATTTTCCACATTCCAAATGAATTATCCATTCTTCAAACTTCCACAATTCACACATTTTTCAAAAAAAATTATTGTTGAAAGGGATTATTTTTTTAGAAAAATCCTGGATTTCCTAGAATTTCCAGTTTTTTGAAAGATATTCCACATTCCAAATGAATTATCCATTTTTCAAACTTCCACAATTCACACATTTTTCAACTAATTCAAACCATTCCACCTTCAACACATTCAACGCATCCTGGAAAGTCCAACTACCATTGCTGAAAGGGACTGCAATGAGGGGGCGACTTGTCCAGGGGGTACACCGCCTTCCGCCCGATTGTAGCTGAGATGGGCGGCAGCGCCCCTCGCGACCCCAAAAGAGAATAAGCGGTAGAAAATGGATGGGATGGGATGGATGTTGAAAGGGAGCAGACAATTCCTGAACAGGCTGAATATTTTGAAATCAGAAGGGTTTGAATTGGATGAAAAATGTGGGAGATGCGGAACTTTAAAATTTTGTGGAAATTTGCGAATGCATGGAAAAGTGGGATTTTTTTGGAAAATGATAAAAATGTGAATGTTCTAGTGGTTGGTGTTGGAATTTTTCAAAAGTCATTCTGGAGGAAAGTTCTTTAGTCAAAATAAAAAATAAAAAAAAACCTTCTAAAATTGTTGAGTGTGTGCAATGGACTTGTTTCTTCAGCATTGTCCAAACCTTTAAGTCCGGACTTTGGGAAGGCCATTCTAAAACCTTCATTCTGGCCTGATTTAGCCATTCCTTTACCACTTTTGACCTGTGTTTGGGTTCATTGTCCTGTTGGAACACCCAACTGTGCCCAAGACCCAACTTCCGGGCTGAATATTTTAGTTTGTCCTGAAGAATTTGGAGGTAATCCTCCTTTTTCATTGTCCCATTTACTCTCTGTAAAACACCAGTTCCATTGGCAGCAAAACAGGCCCAGAGCATAATACTACCACCACCATGCTTGACGGTAGGCATAGTGTTCCTTGGGTTAAAATCCTCGCCTTTTCTCCTCCAGACATATTACTGGGTATTGTGTCAATTTCTGTTTCATCTGACCACAGAACTTTCCTCCAGAAGGTGTTGTCTTTGTCCATGTGAGTTGTAGAAATGATTGGAAACTCAAGACCGCCATGACATCATGTTCTTTACAAGTGTACGTAAACTTTTGACCACGACTGTATCCGTCTTTGAGCTTTGTGTTTCTATACATTGTCCCTTCAAATTAAGACCAAACTAACTTACGCAGCTCATCAAAGTGCGTGTCCACACCGTCAGGTCCAGGTATGGAGCACACCAGTCTGGCCTTGAGGAAGGTGGTCCATTTGTTGGTCAAACTTCTCAGCCCGCCCACGTCGTTCTGAAAAGGCAGAACAAGTTTTTATAACCGCGACAAAGCTGCAAACGCACTGCCGACCAAAGGAATTTGATGCCTGCAACATGGTTAAAAAAAGCTGGCACAAGTGTCAACAAAGTTGAGACATGCTCATCAAACGCTTATTAGGGACATCCCACAGGTGAACAGGTGGGTGCCATAGTTGGGTGTAAAAGAAGCTTCCATGAAATGTTCAGTCATTCCCAAACAAGGACGGGGCGAGGGTCACCACTTTGTCAACAAATGCCTAAGCAAATTGTTTAAGAGCAACATTTCTCAACCAAATTTAGGGACTTCACCACCTACGGTCCGTAATATCATCAAAAGTTTCAAAGAAACTGGAGAAATCAATGCACGTAAGCCATGGTATCATGGTCATTTGATCCCTCAGAGGGTACTGCATCAAAAAGCGACATCAGTGTGTAAAGGATATCACCACATAAGCTCAGGAATACTTCGTGAAACCTCTATCAGTAACTACAGTTGGTCGCTACGTCTCTAACTGCAACTTAAAGCTCTATAATGCAAAGTGAAAGTCATTTATCAACAACACCCGGAATCGCCGACGGCTCCGCTGGGCCCGAGCTCATCGAAGATGGACTGATGCAAAGTGGAAAAAGTGTCCTGTGGTCTGACGTGTCAACATTTCACATTTTTTTTTTAGAAAAAGTGGATGTTTTGTCCTCCAGAACAAAGAGGAAAATAGAAGAAGGTGCAAAGCTTAAAAGCCAATATCTGTGATGGTATGTGGGTGGGTTAGTGTCCAAGGCATGGGGAATTTACACATTAGCGCTGAAAGGTACATACAGGTTTTGGAGCAACATATGTTGCCATCCAAGCAATGTTATCCATGGACGCCCCTGCTTATTTCAGCAAGACAATGCCAAGCCATGTGTTACTACAGCGTGGCTTCGTAGTAAAAGAGTGCGGGTACTAGACTGGCCTGCCTGTAGTCCAGACCTGTCTCCCATTGAAAATGTGAGGTGGAATATGAAGCCTAAAATACCACAACGGAGACTGTTGAACAACTTAAACTGTACATCAATCAAGAATGGGAAATCAATTTAAAATGAAAGCCATTTATCAACAACACCCAGGATCGCCGCCGGCTTCTCTGGGCCCGAGCTCATCCGAGATGGACTGATGCAAACTGGAAAAAGTGTTCTGTGGTCTGACGAGTCAACATTTCACATTTTTTTTTTAGAAAAAGTGGATGTTGTATCCTCCAGAACAAAGAGGAAAAGAGAAGAAGGTGCAAAGTTTAAAAGCCAGGATATGTGAAGGTATTTGGCTGGGTTAGTTTCCAAGGCATGGGGAACTTACACATCTGTGAAGAAACCATTAACACTGAAAAGTACATACAGGTTTTGGAGCAACATATGTTTCCATCCAAGCAATGTTATCCATGGACGCCCCTGCTTATTTCAGCAAGACAATGCCAAGCCATGTGTTACTACAGCGTGGCTTCGTAGTAAAAGAGTGCGGGTACTAGACTGGCCTACCTGTAATCCAGACCTGTCTCCCATTGAAAATGTGAGGTGGAATATAAAGCTTAAAATACCACAACGGAGACTGTTGAACAACTTAAGCTGTACATCAAGCAAGAATGGGAAATAATGGGAAATCAATTTGAAGTGAAAGCCATTTATCAACAACACCCAGAATCGCTGACGGCTTCTCTGGGCCCGTGCTCAACCAAGATGGACTGATGCAAAGTGGAAAAGTATTCTGTGGTCTTTTTCAACAGCGGCGTGTGCAAATGTGCCAGGTAGCATATGCTGAATGAGCCAAAATGGCGCACTTTCAAGCAACATGACGGTGGCTAGGACAACTCCATTTGTGGAATGCAACGTGATGCATCAACCCTAACATCTCCTTACTCACGGCCGGCCGTCCCATCATTAACAACATGGATCTCTGACCGTGCCGTGATTGCTTTATCAGTGCAGGCCCGGCTCAAAACACGATTCACTACCCGTGACGGCAACCCTGTTAAAAGGACTCCAAAACAAGACCATATAAGGAAGGCCCCGCCCCCTCGCACGTCTCGAGTAGATGGCACAAAGATCCTTATCCTACCAGCTGACACCGGGAATTATGTCTCCCGGTCTCAAGCGCTGTCCCTTCCTCACCCCTCCCCTCGTCCCGCCATCCATCTCACTCACCTGGCAGACCCGAGCCACGCGGGACAGAATGCTCTTGTCGTTTCCTTCCCACGACACCTCCCGAAAGAAGAAGTACATCTTGTCGTCGTCCGGGTTGTAGGTGTCCGCTATGGGGTGTGCAGATATGAACTTGGCCTCTGAAGACACAAGAAGAAAGTGTTTGAAAAAACTAGGAACCACTTCAGAGAAACAGCATCGTCTGCTGTGGACACACACACATATATATATATATATATATATATATATATATATAAAAAAAAAAAAAAATATATATATATATATGTATATAAAAAAAAAATATATATATATATATATACATACATACATACAAACAAACCCTGTTTCCATATGAGTTGGGAAATTGTGTTAGATGTAAATATAAACGGAATACAGTGATTTGCAAATCATTTTCAACCCATACTCAGTTGAATATGCTACAAAGACGTGAAGTGAAGTGAATTATATTTATATAGCGCTTTTCTCAAAGTGACTCAAGGCGCTTTACATAGTGAAACCCGATATCTAATTTTTACATTTTAACCAGTGTGGGTGCCACTGGGAGCAGGTGGGTAAAGTGTCTTGCCCAAGGACACAACGGCAGTGACTAGTATGACAGAAGCGGGGATCGAACCTGCAACCCTCAAGTTGCTGGCACGGCCGCTCTACCAACCGAGCTGTACCGCCCCAACAAGACAACATATTTGATGTTCAAACTGATAAATATATATATATTTTTTGCAAATAATCATTAACTTTAGAATTTGATGCCAGCAACACGTGACAAAAAAGTTGGGAAAGGTGGAAATAAACACTGATAAAGTTGAGGGATGCTCATCAAACACTTATTTGGAATATCCCACAGGTGTGCAGGCTAATTGGGAACAGGTGGGTGCCATGATTGGGTATAAAAGCAGCTTCCATGAAATGCTAAGTAATTCACAAACAAGGATGGGGAGAGGGTCACCAATTTGTAAGCAAATTGTCGAACAGTTTTAGAACAACATTTCTCAACGAGCTATTGCAAGGAATTTAGGGATTTTACCATCTACGGTCCGTAAAATCATCAAAAGGTTCAGAGAATCTGGAGAAATCACTGCACGTAAGCGATGAAATTAGGGACCTTTGATCCCCTAGGTAATACTGCATCAAAAACCGACATCGGTGTGTAAAGGATATCGCCACATGGGCTCATGGACACTTCGGAAAACCACTGTCAGTAACTACGGTTGGTCGCAACATTTGTAAGTGCAAGTTAAAACTACTATGCAAAGCGAAAGCCATTTATCAACAACACCCAGGAACGCCGTCCGCTTGGCTGGGCCCCAGCTCATCTAAGATGGACTGATGCAAAGTGGAAAAGTGTTCTGTGGTCTGACGAGTCCACATTTCAAATTATATTTGGAAACTGTGGACGTGGTGTCCTCCGGAACAAACAGGAAAATAACCATCCGGATATGCGCAACGTTCAAAAGCCAGCATCTGCGATGGTATGGGACTGCATTAGTGCCCAAGGCATGGGTAACTTACACATCTGTAACGCAGGTGTCAAATACATACATACATTTGTGGAGACTATTAGGCTCTTGCCTTTCTATTTACTGTTTGCACACTTCCTAGTCACGTGACCGCCACAGTCCAATCAGCTGTAGTCGTATGCCGGGAGGTGGAAGTGACTGGTATGCTCTGGCTCTGACCGCCGCGGACCAATTAGTGGTGCTAATAAGCCGGTAGCAGGAAGTAGCCAGGAGACAGGACGTAAAGGGAAGGTCGATTGTATTTATGCTCTAGGTAGGTTTTAAATCACGGTTTCACCTGAAATATTGTGCTGATGGATTTTAAACTACATGCTCATTTGTAACTTTACAGCGCCGGAGTCTTTGTCATTAAGCTGAGTTGGTGAGTCCCTTTTTATGACAATAGCAGTTTGAGCATTCATCTCTCTTCACTGCACCAGTCTTTCTGGCATATTCTCAATCATCCATTTAAAAGGTTTTATGGCTAAGACCAATGTTTTTCAACCTTTTTTGAGACAAGGCACATTTTTGTCCATTTAAAAATCCGGAGGCACACCACCTGCAGAAAACGTTAAAAAATGAATCTCCACTAGGTCCTCCTTGTGCCTTATTTTGAGTTTGTTGGTGTTTTCCTGTAGTAGTTTTATGTCTTCCTTTGAGCGCTATTCCCCGCACCTGCTTTGCGTTAGCAAGCGAGGCTATTGCTATTGATCTAGTGACGCACGCCGATAATATAATTATAATGGGGGACTTTAATATCCATATGAATACCCCATCGGACCCACCGTGCGTAGCGCTCCAGACTATAATGGACCCTCGCGGCTGTGTTGGATCCATTATGGATTGAACTTTCACAGTATCATGTTAGACCCGCTCGACATCCATTGCTTTCGTCCACCCCAAGGTTCTCATAGTCATCATCGGGTCATCATTGTCACCGACGTCCCACTGGATGTGAGTTTTCCTTGCCCTCATGTCGTAGTGGTTTGTGCAGCCCTTTGAGACACTAGTGATTTAGGGCTATATAAGTACACATTGATTGATTGATTGATTGATTGATTCATTGATTGATTGATTGATTGATTGATATTGAAGTTGTTTCTATTCTTCTTTGTGGGGACATTGTTGATTGCCATATCATGCACGGATGTACTTTGTGGACGCCCTCTCTACTCCACACGCTGCAAGTTTTTGCTGTCGTCCAGCATTCTGCTTCTGTTTACTTTGTAACCAGTTCAGTTTTATTGTCATTTTACATATCCATCCCTATGCTTTATTGCCTTTTCCTGTTGTTCATTTTTGGCTTAAGCGTTACATACCTTTTTTTACCTGCAAGCTGTGGTCTACATATTGGGATCACAGTTCTACAGCCAAGTTCTACACAGCACGGACACTAAGGAACGGCACAGTAATCGCAGATTATAATTATTCATTTACAAAAAAAATATTTTTTGGACCAATTAGGTTAAGTTGCATCATTTCCCACCGCACACCAGACAATATCTAACGGGACTTGTGCCGCGGCACAGTGGTTGAAAAACACTGGCTTGGACTAATGATCACAATTATGTATTGAATGTACTTTTATAGGAAGATAATTTGTGTACACGTGGATTTATAAGAATGGTCCTGGCTCTTACACAGCCCAGGCTTCTCTTTTTGATTACTAGCTAAGGAAAAGAATCATCTAGTCCAAGGATCGGTTTTGGAAGATTCCAGCCAAGAACCTCACCACCTGCTCTGTCTTGGTCGGTAGGAGGCTCTCGAGCCAACCCTTTACAAGTTTTCACCTTTACCTGCAGTACATGGACTGTACTGCCACACCATTATGCTGAATGGTCCGTACAGGTTTTGGAGCGACATATGTTGTCATCCAAGCAATATTGTCATAGACGCCCCTGCTTATTTCAGCAAAATAATGCCAAGCCACGTGTTAGAACAGCGTGGCTTCGTAGTAAAAGAGTGCTGGTACTTTCCTGGCCCGCCTGCAGTCCAGACATGTCTCCCATCAAAAATGTGTGGCGCATTATGAAGCATAAAATACGACAATAAGACCCCGGACTGTTGAACAACTTAAGCTGTACATCAAAGCTTCAACAATTAGTTTCCTCAGTTCCCAAACGTTTATGGAGTGTTTAAAGAAAAGGTGATGTAACCCAGTGGTGGACATGCACTTTCTCGACTACTTTGGCACGTTTTGCAGCCATGAAATACTAACTTAATTATTATTTGCAAAAAATAAAGTTTATGAGTTTGAACATCAAATATCTTGTTCAGTTTAACATTTTGGCCCCGACTCTCTATTTGAGTTTGACACCACTGTTCTAAACAAAAAAAATAATTATAAAACAAATAGCCAGAAATGTCCATTGCAGAGGACGCTGGAAATCAACAGACTTCTTTCTAACAAATGACTGTCATCTACTTGGGCATTATAAAGTGATAAAAACGACAGCGGAGACCCCGGACTGTTGAACGACTGAAGCTCAACATAAAACAAGTATGAGAAAAAATTCCACTTTCAAAGCTTCAATAATTAGTTCCCTCAGTTCCCAAACGTTTACTGAGTGTTATTGAAACAAAAGGTGATGTAACACAGTGGTGAACATGCCCTTTCCCAACTACTTTGGCACGTGTTGCAGTCATGAAATTCTAAGTTAATTATTATTTGCAATAAAAAATAAAGTTTATGAGTTTGAACATCAAATATATTGTTCAGTTATACATTTCGGCCCTTACTCTCTATTTGAGTTCGACACCCCTGTTCTAAACAAAAAAAAAAATTATAAAACAAATAGCCAGAAATGTCCATTGCAGAGGACGCTGGAAATCAACAGACTTCTTTCTAACAAATGACTGTCATCTACTTGGGCATTATGAAGCGTAAAATACGACAGCGGAGACCCCGGACTGTTGAACGACTGAAGCTCTACATAAAACAAGATTGGGAAAGAATTCCACTTTCAAAGCTTCAACAATTAGTTTCCTCAGTTCCCAAACGTTTATTGAGTGTTGTTAAAAGAAAAAGTGATGTAACACAGTGGTGAACATGCCCTTTCCCAACTACTTTGGCATGTGTTGCAATCATGAAATTCTAAGCTAATTATTATTTGCAATAAAAAATAAAGTTTATGAGTTTGAACATCAAATATCTTGTTCAGTTTTACATTTTGGCCCCCACTCTCTATTTGAGTTTGACACCCCTGTTCTAAACAAAACAAAAATTATAAAACAAATAGCCACACATGTCCATTGCAGAGGACCCTGGAAGTCAACAGACTTATTTCTAACAAATGACTGTCATCTCCTTGGGCTTTGTCACATGATCTACTGTACATTGCAGTATATTACTACAAACAGTTGTGATTTACTACCAGACCCCCCCCCCCCCCTACTCCCCCGAGATAAGTCTCAGCTGCACATCATCTTGTCATGGCGCTCGCTACATGAGCACACACGGCGATTACCAGACTATTTATGTAACTTTGAAAGGAGTTCTGTTTACTTTGCAATGATTCCCAGCCTGGCCGTGCAGCTGTGCACTTCAGCCAGCCGGGCTTGGAACTGTCAGGTGGAGTCAGGTCCTGATGTCGGTATCGAGGGCTTCGACAACGTTCTTGTCATACAACCACTACACTTGCAGCCGAGCAGTCTTGTGCGAATGGCAGACAAGAGGATTGGGGACTACTTCAAATGTTACATGCCAAAAGTACTTCTGGAATACTTGAACGTGTGACAATTAGTCAGAGCGGACCACCATGACATCAGGCCACGTCCCGGATTGTCTGAAGGTTTAAGTGCTGTGTTGATATTAGATCAACGTCAACTCAACCCTGAGGGCAGGGCCAACAACCCAACTGAAGTAGTTTAAGGCAGGGGTCCCCAAACTACGACCTCGCTCCTAAATATTACAAAGTCAAACTTTATTATAAGAAAAGAGAAGAGTTTGGGAACAACAGCAACTCAGCCACCAAGTGGTAGGCCACGTAAACTGACAGAGAGGGGGGGTCAGCAGATGCTGAAGCGTATAGTTCAAAGACTACTCAGTTGCTACAGAGCTCCAAATGTCATGTGAACTTCCAGTTAGCCCACATACAGTACGCATATATATTTATATATATATACACATATACATACAGTGGGGCAAAAAAGTATTTAGTCAGCCACCGATTGTGCAAGTTCTCCCACTTAAAATGATGACAGAGGTCTGTCATTTTCATCATAAGTACACTTCAACTGTGAGAGACAGAATGTGGAAAAAAAATCCAGGAATTCCCATTGTAGGATTGTTTAAGAATTTATTTGTAAATTATGGTGGAAAATAAGTATTTGGTCAACCATTCAAAGCTCTCACTGATGGAAGGAGGTTTTGTCTCAAAATCTCACGATACATGGCCCCATTCATTCTTTCCTAAACACAGATCAATCGTCCTGTCCCCTTAGCAGAAAAACAGCCCCAAAGCATGATGTTTCCACCCCCATGCTTCACAGTAGGTGTGGTGTTCTTGGGATGCAACTCAGTATTCTTCTTCCTCCAAACAAAACAAGTTGAGTTTTCACCAAAAAATTCTATTTTGGTTTCATCTGACCACATGACATTCTCCAGATCCTCTGCTGTATCATCCATGTATCCATTTTGGTATAAACTCAACTCATTGTGTTTGGAGGAAGAAGAATTCTGAGTTGCATCCCAAGAACACCACACCTACTGTGAAGCATGGGGGTGGAAACATCATGCTTTGGGGCTGTTTTTCTGCTAAGGGGACAGGACGATTGATCCGTGTTAAGGAAAGAATGAACGGGGCCATGTATCGTGAGATTTTGAGACAAAACCTCCTTTCATCCATGAGAGCTTTGAATGGTTGACCAAATACTTATTTTCCACTATAATTAACAAATAAATTATTTAAAATTCCTACAATGTGAATTCCTTGATTTTTTTTTCACATTCTGTCTCTCACAGTTGAAGTGTATCTATGATGAAAATTACAGACCTCTGTCATCATTTTAAGTGGGAGAACTTGCACAATCGGTGGCTGACTAAATACTTTTTTGCCCCACTGTATATATATATATATATATAATATGTATGTAAGTCCATCCATCCATCCATCCATCTTCTTCCGCTTATCCGAGGTCGGGTCGCGGGGCAGCAGCCTAAGCAGGGAAGCCCAGACTTCCCTTTCCCCAGCCACTTTGTCTAGCTCTTCCCGGGGGATCCCGAGGCGTTCCCAGGCCAGCCGGGAGACATAGTCTTCCCAACGTGTCCTGGGTCTTCCCCGTGGCCTCCTACCGGTTGGACGTGCCCTAAACACCTCCCTAGGGAGGCGTTCGGGTGGCATCCTGACCAGATGCCCGAACCACCTCATCTGGCTCCTCTCGATGTGGAGGAGCAGCGGCTTTACTTTGTATGTATGTATATATGTATATTTATATATATATCAATGTGTATGTTTGTGTATATATATATATATATATATATATATATATAGTAACCCAATGCGGCCCCCGAGTCAAAAAGTTTGGGGATCCCTGGTTTAACGTACGACTGCTAACGTGCTGAACAGAAGGTAATTGTTAGGTCTGCGGTGTTTAAAAGATGTTCCACTGTCAAAAATTCTAAATGATGAGCCAGCACACACGGCATATACACGCACTATCTACACGCACTATCTACATGCACTATCTACATGCACTATCTACACTAGACGGCAAGCGAGCAAGGCCGGCGCCGTCGCTCCAAACTGTTCAGCGGTTGTGAAATGTGGAGGCCATGTGCCAGTATTTAGATTTGCGAGACAAATGCTGACGCATGAAGAGTCATCAGTGGGCTGCAAGACACTTGGAAGTGGACATGTGGGCCCGGCGGAGAAGAAGTTGCAGTCATCACTGTCATTGCCAAGTTTGTGCAGTGCGGACTCAGGTCTCACGAGAGGAGCGAGTGCTGGAATTAAGTCAGTACATTGTATTTATTAAGCACTTTTCCCAGATCAACTCACAAAGCGCTGTACAAAACATAGGTGAAGTAAAACAATTTAATTAAAACAACAGGGTCAACAATGTCTTTTGTAAACAAATATAAAATATGCTTTCCAAATGTAACTGTTAATATTAATCCTCCAACGACAACTCCGCTCTCAGTCTTTATAACGCTCTCCCTGACCACCTGAGTGCACCACAGACTGTGGATGCTTTTAAAATAGGCCTAAAAACCCTTCTTTTTTATGTAGTTGTCCGGCTGTCATAGTTTTTATTTTTATTTATTTTTATTAGTTTTATATTTGTTGTGGTGAAGAAAGAGCTGAGCCGGAAGGCAAAGCTCTCAATTTAGCGGACGATCTCCGTTGCCATCCTCACCTATGGTCATGAGCTTTGGGTCAAGACCGAAAGGAGAAGATCACGGGTACAATGAGTTTCCTCAGCCGTGTGGCGGGTCCCTCCCTTAGAGATAGGATGAGAAGCTATGTCATCCGGGAGGAACTTAAAGTAAAGCCGCTGCTCCTCCACATCGAGAAGACCCAAATGACGTGGTTCGGGCATCTGGACGCCTCCCTAGGGACGTTTTTAGGGCACGTCCGATTGGTAGGAGGCCACAGGGAAGACCCAGGACACGTTGGGAAGACTGTGTCTCCCGGCTGGCCTGGGAACGCCTCGGGATCCCCCGGGAAGAGCTAGTCGAAGTGGCTGGGGAGAGAGGAGTCTGGGCTTCCCTGCTTAGGCTGCTGCCCCCGTGACCCGACCTCTGATAAGCGGAAGAAGATGGATGGATGGATCTTTATATATATATTTTTTTTAATACACTGAGATAGGCACCAGCGTCTCCCGCGACCCCGAAAGGGAATAAGCGGTAGAAAATGGATGGATGGATGTAGCACTTTGAGGTTGTTTACTCAATGTAAAGCGCTTTTTAACAAATAATATATTATTATTATTAACAATAAGGAAATAATACAAAATGTTAGTGTTATTTTAGAGCCAACACAAAACATATCCAACAAATGTGCCAGAGATTTAAGTGCAACCCAATAATGCTCAAATGTATCAGGAATTGGTTAACACTAAAGGCAGCTCAAACGCAATGATCATGTCTTGTTTTTATTATTGTATAACACGTTGGTCCCAGGCAAGCAAAATGACACTGAGGCCATTGGAAACCTTGCACAGACAATTGCTCAAAATCCTTGACCGAAAACCACAACACCACCATCACTGTTTTGTTCTCCAAAAATGTAGACCGTTAAATTTTGCTAACAATCAAAGATTAGCATCAATACCAATGGCCCATTGAATCCTAAAAAACACTGCACCAGCGCCACTTAAGCACTTTGTCCAGTTTACATCTCAAATATACCTACAAGTGAGGCATAATGACGCAATATGTACATAAAACTATCCTAAATGGCACTTAGCATTGATTCACTTGACGTCATGCACTCCACACAAGGCAGTAACATCAACAAAGCTCCCATTTGTGCATTCACACACAGCATAAATAGTTTGGTGGACAAAATGAGACAAAGAAAGAGTGGCATAAAACAAGAAAATTGCACATGTAAACAAACCGGTGAGTTCAAAGACTGCCAAAATTAGTAGGAAAAATAGGCACTTGCCAAATACTCTCATCAGAAAAGCATGTTTAATATAAATAGTGGGATTGTCCTCCTAGAGCAGGGGAAGGGAACTCATGGCTCTAGAGCCAGATGTGGCTCTTTTGATGACTGCATCTGGCTCTCTGATAAATCCGACCTGACGTTGCTTGACACGATAAGTAATGAATAATTCCACTTGTAATCACAGTGTTAAAAATATTGTTAAAATTATAAAACATTCTCATGCATTTCTAATCCATCCATCCGTTTTCTACCGCACCTGTTCAAGAAGTTGCGTTAATGGTAAGAAGTTATTCATTTATTATTGTGGGGCTT